>NW_010111820.1:0-364 GCF_000699245.1 Pterocles gutturalis
AAGGAGCCGTTCTTGGTCTCAGAGCTGTTGAGGTGAGGCAGGCGGATGGGCACCTCGATGGGCCGCGTGGCAAAGAAGCTGATGAGGATGGACCCCAGGACGCCCGTGACGATGAGGAAGATGAGGAAGGTGGCCTTGGCATAGATGGAGGCACCCACGAGGCACACGAGGAGGCAGAGGGCCAGCAGCACGGTGCCGTAGAGCAGCTCGTACCAGTAGCTCTGGGGCAGGACGTGGACGCCTGTGCCCACTTTTTGCCCTGAGCAGAGACAAGCAGGGATCAGTGGGACTCAGAGGGAGTCACCAGGAGCTGAGACCCACCATCATTGTGCCAGGCATGACAGGCAGCAAGTCACCAGCCAGC
>NW_010111820.1:417-878 GCF_000699245.1 Pterocles gutturalis
TAGGGCTGCTCGGGTAAGGGCCACCCGCTTTCCCCTGCCACCACACACAGGGGTACTCACCAGGTGGGATCCCAAAGCTGTCCACCACCGCCTCCACCAGCCCTAGCACGTAGAGGGCACTGCCACACACATTGGCCAGGAAAAACATGATCCCGATGCTGCCCCCGAACTCCGGGCCCAGGGCACGGCTGATCATATCTTGCTCAAGTCAAGGGAAGATGTCAGCAGCCCAAACCACCAGCGGGTGTCCCCACCCCTCCCTCCCAGGCCAGGAGTGTCCCAGCCCCAACATGGCAGCCCAAGGCCACTGGGTGGTCACCCAGTTTTGGCCCACGTGCCCTGTCCCGGCAGCACCCACAGCAAAGGATACAGTAGGCTCCTCCGGCATCCAGTGCCCCGTTGGTGGCAATGGCACACACGGACAGCACCGTCATGCCGATGATGAAGTACGCCACCGCGAA
>NW_010111821.1:0-236 GCF_000699245.1 Pterocles gutturalis
CACCCCGCCCCATCCCCCCGTTTGTCCCCCATCTTGTCCCCGTGCTTGCAGACAAACTCAGGGCCCTGGGGACAGCGGGGACACGGTGGGGACACTGTCCCCCAATGTCCCCTAGGTGTCCCCCAACCCCCCTGACCTTGAACTTCTTCCCACTGAGGGGACAGAGCCACTTGTCCTTGCCCAGCCCCTGTGTCCCCAGTGTCACCTGGGTGTCCCCAGCGTGCTCCCCATGTCCC
>NW_010111822.1:0-233 GCF_000699245.1 Pterocles gutturalis
GTGGCCATCACATGTCACTAGTGGCCATCAAATGTCACTGGTGACCATCCCATTAGTTTGGTGACGATCACACGTCACCGCTGACCGTCACGAGTCACTGGTGGCCACCATATGTTACTGATGACCATCAGATGTCACTGATGACCCTTACGTCTCACTGGTGGCTACCACATGTCACTGGTGGCCATCCCATTAGGTTGGTGACTATCACACGTCCCCGGTGACCCTCACGA
>NW_010111823.1:0-10860 GCF_000699245.1 Pterocles gutturalis
AATTACATAAAAGCAAAACCTGCCTCTCCTTTTGTTTGTTCCTTGCCTCTTTTTAATCTTTGTATGCATTTTGTTTTGTCTTCCTTTTCATCTTTATAATGATTTATTCCCTTCTTATAATCTTCCTCTGCTTTTCCTTTTATGTTATTTTTCAGTATTCCTGCTTTGTCTCTGCTTCCTGTTTCTTACCAGTTTCTGCTCATTCCGAGATTATCTAGTAGTTTACTTTTATTTTTTCCCCCTGATAGGAGTTACAGAGCCAGCTTCCATTGCTTTTAATGGGGCATGGAGAGAATACGGAATCAGCTGGAGGGAATATAGTTGACGAGAAGAACGTACACGAGTTCTCTGGTATTTCTGTATCTAAATTGCTGTATCTTGCTGGTTCTGGATGGTTTTTCAGATAGTATCCCACACAGTTGTGCTGCAGTATCAGCATATCGTACTGCCTTTTTCGATTTAGAAAAGCCTCTCAAGGGCTTTCTAAGAGAGATCCCTCTGGTCATCGACTGCTCTTGCTCAAAGGGATTTTCTGCGTTTGGTTTTCCTGCAGCCACCTCTTTAAATCTCGCCCATTGAAACACTTGCCACTGCCATTGGTCTTCTCTTCCCTTTCTGGAACCGCTCCTGAACTACAGTCAAGAGTCTTACCCCAGTGTACAAAGTCTGAGATGCCCGTTTAAAATCAATTTTTCAAATGTGTAAGTGCTCTTCAGGTCCTCCACAGCCGCAGCAATCAGTTCAGTGAAAACGCTTGCGCGAAGGAGGGATCAGAGAGCGCCTGTGCGGCAGCTTCTCATCAGCCTCTGCCACAAGGTCTAATAACACCTCCAGGTGCGGGAGGCAAAGAACATGAAACGCTATTGATGGAACAGAGGACTTCAAAGGTTGTTTGCTGTTGAGGACATCTCAATCTTTATATATTGACTGACTGCAGATTCTGTAATGAGACTGGCACTGCCTCCCAGCTCCCTTATGCCTTGAAAAGTAAGGATGGAGGGTTTCTCTTGCTGCGCTTTTTTGCTTCAGATTGTAATTAAAGTACTTGTATTTATTTTCTGGTTTTTATATATATAAAAAGCAGCAGAATGCCTTCTGATTCAATCAAAAGAGAAGAGGAAAGCGTGATTACAATCGACAAGTCTTTCTATTCCTGGGGTTTTTTTGTTGCTGTTATAAAAAGTGCATCAAAAGATGTCAACTACTTAGTCTAATAAGGATTCACATAAGTTCCAGCTGTTCCAGAATGGTATCTAAATATTTGATTTGAAAACAATACGTGTACCAACACTGCAACATACTGCTGGTGTGATCACCCAGCTACCCAGAAAGATCTGTCTCTGCTAATTAGTGTTTGCAGATGAAGCTTCTGTGGTGGGAGCTTCAGTTAATAAAAGATCTTGTGGGTTGGAAGCACACAATGTGTGAGATAAGAGACATGCAAAACTGACTGGAAGCTATGTAAATTTCCTATTTTCAAGTTACAGTAATGCTGGGACACCTAATTTTGCTTTTCATAATGACGTGATATATTTTATAGTATGTTCATATTACAAAAAATGTTATCTTATTGCTGCCCTTATTTGAGGAGATTTATTGCCAAGAATCTAGTTATAAAATGTCAAATTACTTAACTTATTTGAAAGTCTTAACATAAAATGATGTTAAAAAATTAATGTTTTTTCACTTAAATTGAGGAAAAAATAATAGTTTAGGCTGGAGAAATTTGCATTTAATTTGCACATTTACTTACAAATGCAGCAACTTGTTGCCTGTTTGCTCAGAGTCCTTATTCTTTTGGATTTAGGGATATGGAAATACTTGGGTTGCACTGGGAAATATGGTTTCTCGTGGACATGTTCCCTCACCTTCATTTCCTTTCTTACATAGTTTTTAAATACAGTGTTACCAAATTTAATGAAACAGATGTCGAGTTTCACCTCTGAATATTTTTATTTCCTTGTTCTCATACATAAGCTCTTCCTCCTTTTCTTTCAAAAAAACCTGGCAGGGACGGGTGGCAAACTGTTCTAACCTGGAGCAGAAGAAATAGTGAGGCTTTTTTGTTTCTATATTAACGTCACTTTTTTCTCTTTTTAATGCAGAATGTATTCTAGTTTTCATGATGTGTTTGGGGAAAAAAATATTGCATGGTTTTAAAAAGTAAAGGATATAGAAGAGAAAGATCAGATGAAAAGGTAGGTTTTAAGCAAATTGAAAAACTTTTATAGTAATCCCTTGAAGTGATGAGTTTAAATACTTTAAAATTAGTGGGGGTTTTAGGAAACCTGCTTAAATTCCTGGGTTTAAAAAATTTATTTCTGATTTAAAAAAAGTCAAAGAGTTAAAAGTTGGAGGAGTAAACATTCTGTAAGGTAGACACTGAATCATTTCTAATGCATGAACACTAATGCTCATGAGCAGGTGATACTATATCCAAGTAAATGTGCACCATGGCACACAGTACTGGTGTTCACAACAATCAAAAAGCTCTTAGACTCAGGAGTAGATACCTGCGTAGTGGGGTCCTGAGTTTACGCAGAGCTGGTGCACAGTGGTGTTTGAATTCACTTGCGTTACAGGATTTTGCCTTTAACATAAGCTGATGGGTGGCATTTCATTTGAGTTGTGTGCATTAACTGAGGCATCAAGCTTGTGCTGGAATGTCAGCACCTGCTGGCATGCACAAGGTTATCCAAAACTGGCTACTATCAGGGCTATTGAAAATTTTGTTTTGAAGGTGATCTTTAGCATGTACTTGCAGTAATAAAGCTTTGGAACACTGCAGGCTTCACTCACTGTAAAAGTGCTGAACGTAACATACAGACGGGAGCATATGTACTTGTGAAATGGCTCACATATGCAATAAAAGCACTTTCACACCAGCATAAAATGTTGCTGTTGGCTTCTTCGTGTCTCCAGAAAGCATTTCCAATTTTAGAATGTTCTTCCACTCATTTTTGAGTTGGGCTCCCTCTTTTCTTTTTTTTCCCCACTGAGTTGAAAGTGTAGCAGAGCCATTCCGTTCATCTCTCTGTTCTCTCTAAAAGGAATCTTGCAGCCGTTTCCCATGTTACTTCTCTTTTTGCATGTGCAGCAAAGTCAAGTTTCCAAAGATTCCAATGTGTTTTATAGACGAAACATGTTCAATCAAAGGTACTAGTGTCTGCATCACTGATTCTGTTCTGTACTTTCTGATGGAAAGAGCCAAGATTTTTCTCTTTTTATTATTGTTACAGCAAGAGAGAGTTCTGTTTTCAGCACAGGTGTGGGGTTTTTTGTTTGGTTGATTGTTGTTTTTTTTTTTTTTAAATGCATACTTTCAGATCAGCAAATTTACCGTATCTCAGACTCCCCTGTGTCCACCTTAGCCTAGTGCATCTAATCTTTCTGCCTGGAACTTTTATCCCGATGCAATTTGAGGAGTTGGGATATTTAGCTGGAGTTTTTCAAAGTTGATTCCCAAATAGATTATTGTATGTGTAGAAATGTAGCATATACTCACTGTGTGCTAGATTAATAATCCTAACTATGCGTGTGTAGCAAGTCTTGTCCATAGTAAAAATAAATCATTTTGTAGGTCATATTTCTGCCTGAGAAATGTGGCAGCCCTACTAGTCACATATGCCCTGGCTACCCACTATTTGAAATTGTTTTCTGCTACCATCAGCTCTTTAGTACCTCTGTAGACAATCTTTTCAGGTAGCAAACTGAATCTACTCTCAGTATCTCCAGTTGCCTTAACATGAACACTCATAATGCATTGGCCAAATTTGAGTAACTTTCTAATTGATGGAATTAGTGATTTGACATGCTGATTTGACATATTTCAGATACTGATCATTTAGACCTGCTAAGTTTAGAACCAGATAGCTAGCATAATTGAGGAACCTGCTATTTTTATTTTGATTGAAGTTACTGTGTCCTGTGCTTTTAAGCCTTTTGCCTTCAATAGGAAGGAAGGAGGGCTCCTATTCCTGAACATTCAAGTTTTGTATTTTTGTCTGACTGTCTATGTATCTATTTTCTCCCATGAGGAATGGCACAGTATTACAAGTCAAAGGAGACTTTTTGGTTCAGCATAGTTACTCATTGTTACTTAGGACATTCAGAGGAAGGTTACTGCATGTGTAGCATAGTCATTGCAGAGATACCAGAGTAGTCATTTGAGTTTAGACTAGACCTGAATCTGGTTTAAGGTTTCTGGTTTAATGAGCAGTACAGGCATTCTCCATTCTCTCCTGGAGAGCTGCATGCCCTCAGGCGTGTGTTCTTGCTGCTGGGGCTGGAGAGTGGGGAGCAAGGCTGGCTGGGGGTATGTTTGGTGAAGTTTGTTGCTCCTGCAACAAACTGTGCATTTACTGCAAGGAATTGTTCTTGATTGTACTTTTCAGGTGATGAAATAGAAATTAGCTAGAAAGTCCCTGAGATTTAGTTGAAAGTACTAATCCTTTGGGGATGCTTTGCGACACCTTGCCCTGCTGATCAAATGCAGCGATCAAACGTGGTATTTGCTCAGCAGTTTTCAGTAAGAACAGATATTTCATGCAGAATGTTATTTCCATTATTTACAGGTGGGCTCTTTGCTAAATTGAATAGTGTCCAGATGATAAATTTGTTGCTCTCACATTTGCTAAAAACTTTTGTACCTTGACCTTCTTCTGATCAGGTTTGTGAAAATAATATCCTACTGCATATTTAGGCCAATTTTATCACTAAGAGATAGAGCTCTGAGTGCTGTGAGGGCCTGAAGAGCTTTTCTTTTTTGTTGTTTTTTTTCCCCTTTCTTTGCTTCAGCCTTATCTCTGTAGTCATGAATTCACTGTCCACTCTCCTGTGTAGTAAGGGCTGAGTGGGAAATACACAAAATACCTCAGGCTGATGTTAATGCTGCGGGAATATAACGTAGGGGTTCAGCACTGCACTCTACAAGCTTGTTGGTGCTGATGAATTACCTTGTCACAGAGATGTAACCAATGGTATGAAATCTTTCTGTGGTTTTTTTTCCTCATAGAGATGTCACAGTGACTGAAGGAGGATGTATGACATGCTGTGTTACTGCCTTAGGACCAAAATGTGTTGTCTGCTGTGGTGCAGCTGAGGGACTAAGGGGTTTATATTACTAGCAGCTTGTCAGGGCACAAGGCAATCTGTTGGTGCGTTATGGGGCTGCTCTAATCTGATTTGGAATGCAAGGCGACCCGACTTTGTTTTCTCTAAAATTTCTGACATTTTACCAGGTGGTGATTCCTTATATGAGGGATGTTGAATTGCATTTCCTGCCACTCTTACTGGGTAGCACAAAACAACCTGAGACAGAGAGCTCACAACCTTGTGACCTCAAATGATAAAGGTGTTGATAGTCAAGAGTTCTTTAGATTTGGGAGTGGACTCTTAAGACTGGTACATTTCTGAACGTGATGCTGCTGCTTTAGTCTGGTGTGATTGTTTCTTTGTTGTTGAGTTTAGAGAATGATCCCCTCCTGGCATCTCATGAAAAGATTGATTTCATGCTTGTGACCATTTTGTGAGATTTTGTTGAATTACAATTATTTTTTTTTTTTCCATTTTAGCAGAGGAGGAACCAGGGTACAAGTAGTTTAAATAACCTGACAGAGGAAAATCAGTGACAAAACAGATTGCAGAAGCTGGCTGTCCTGAGCCTAGGTGTCTAGACCAAGGTAGTTTTTTTTTTTTTCTTTTTTTTTCTTTTTTTTTATTCCCCATAACAACAGTATGCTATTGCTGAATTTTATTTGATGTGTGCTTTTGGAGCATTGAGCATTGAATAGATTGGAGTCTGAGCTTGATTTGTGTGAATGCTGTTTCAGGTGTATGAATAAGAAAAGAAGTTGGTAAGCTATGCTGTTACTTAGGAAATGTATATTTTTTTTTTTTAAAAAAAGCAAAACTCTGCAGCTTGTTTTAACTTCCAGACATACCATGCAGACCATGTGAAGTTAACAATCCTTTGTCCACCTGCACCCCCGCCTTGGGATATGTGATTGGGGTGGGGGGGGGTCATAGCATGTGGCAGCATCTAGTGAGGTGCATCTGCTCCTTTGCTTTGGCATGGTTTCCAGCTCTCTTCCACAGAGGAATGGGGTTGAGGAGTCAAAGATAGGGCATGCAATGATGTGAGGAACATGACTGCTGCCAGGATCATGGCAAAGGGCACGTGACAAGGGTCTGAGACTCCGTGGAGCACGCTAAATGTGAAGGTGTCCTGCTGCGTTATTTAGCCTCACAAATACAGGGAGCGGTGGCTGTCAAGAGAGAGGGAGACTTAAAACTGGCCTTTGACTTACTGGGTTGTTGAGTTTAAAACCTACGCTGCAAGGTCTCGAGAAAGCTGCAGAAAGGGTGGCGGGAGATCACAATGTGGACAGGGAGCATGACCGGGAGGGGTTTGACTGGCAGCAGCTGTTGGAGGAGGGCACTGGAGAGAGCAAAGCACCTCAGCAGCTCCTTCATCTGTTCCATCTGTAACAAAGTTATTTATGTTTGGGGTTTTTTTCCTGCAATAAATGCAGCAGGCAAGGCCAATAGTAATCTATGTCTCACTATGATTACTAGCAAGCAGAAATCCCTCCGAGGCTGAGGCTGAATTCCTGTTCTCTCAACCATTGCCCCTGTGTAGGTGTGCAGAAGATGGTCACAGACCCGCAGAGCAGCAGATACCCTTTTTCCCTTCCTGTGGCGTTTTTCCTTATGGTCTTCCTTTCCTTTTTCCTTTCTTTCTTTTTTTTTTCTTTTTACCGTCACACAGGTGCTTGTGGGTGGGAGGATAACGCCTTACAGCAGAAAGCAGAGAAACGACAGGATCAGACGGGCACAGTTTCTCTTGGAGATATGCTCAGCCTATGCAGTGGTGTTTGTTAGCCATAAATTTTAGGAGAATGTTTGTAAGCTTACAGTTTTGCCTTCCTCGTGGTAGGTTTCAGCACCTCACATTTCATACTGATTTGCTAGGAAAAATATTTACAGGCAGCACTGGGTTTGTGCAATATTTGTGCCATACATTAATCAGCTGCAGGTTTTTTCTCCGATGTAGCTGTGCATACGGCATGGGGACATTTAGCACAGCATAAAAACTGCCTGAATTGCGAGGTTTTGTGGGCTTTTCTTTGTTAAATACAGCACATGATGTGTAGTTGGAGAATCTGTGACTTCAGTAATGGAATGATTCTTGTACAGGGAGCCCTTCTGTGTGTTGTTTTGCTGTGATACACTGTTGAATATTGCAGAAAGTATAACATATATTTGCTGTTTCTAAAAAAATCTTATTTTAGAATAAAATTTGCATGAGAAAATTTTCTTCACATTGGCATGAGACTGTATTTGAGGCATTTGGCAATTTGGTGTCTAGTCATTTTCATGGCTAGTGGAAATGTAGTTTTACTTTGCATTAATGTTTTCATTAAAAATATGGACTGTATACCAAAGTGATTTTAAAGTCAGGCAAAAAGAAATTATAAATGTTCCTAAAGAACGATAGCTAAAATACAGTACTGTATATGAGCTTTCAGTTTGATAAATACTTACTTATGGGGTCATAAATACTTGAGGTACAAAAGGTTAATGTAGTGTGAAAGGCTGTAAAACACAGTGAGCAACCTGCTAGATCATAATGATGCATTAGTCCCTTTCAGTATGAATGCTAGTGGTTATAAAATCTTTGGGTTGAATTTATTCTGTAATACAAGAATGTGAAGCCAGAGTATCTTCACTGTGGAGTTGTACTTATCTTTTTATATTTATTTCTCTTTGTAAAAAAAAAAAAATAGTCAAAAAAAAAAAAAAAGCTTTCATCTGCTTCTAAGTGCCCACTGACTGAAGCTGATAAAAAACTCTTTTTGACTAATATAATTTCTGAAGAGCATATGTCAGGTGTTGTCTGTGTACTTAAAGTAAGTAATAAAATAAAGTAATACTCAGTGATTTTTTTGCCTTCTGTGTATTAATAAATTTCCATGAGATAAAGTAAGCAATAATGCATAAAGGAAACTAAAGTAGAATGAATTCTGTAAAGCAGTAATGCAATTTAACTTTGAGGAGAAAGAAATACAGTGCTAAATTCACAAAGTGAGCGTTTACTGAATGATAAAATAGACTTTATCATAATGAACTGTAGTATTTCTCAGTCTTAGAAGCCTTCTGCAGTTTGTAGGTGTCTCCAATATGCTGATGCAGCTAATATTTCTCATTTAATATCTACCTCTGTGAAGTGTTAATTTTCATGCTTTGGTGATCATTGCTTTTTACTGAAGCAAATTGCTTCCTCTTACTCCTATATCAGAGCTTATCACAGGTTAGGATAATTTTACTGTAATTAATCTTTTGAGTCAGTTCCACTCTTTTCAATGAAGTGCCATGTCTTGGCAGGGCTAAATTGAAGGAGTTAATAAAACCTGGAATCAAATATGAAAAACTTTTATTTGCAGACTGTTGACACCTGCTTTCAGCCGTCTCTGCTCTCTGGTTACAAAAGAAGTACTTTCAATTTATTCTCGCAATGAAGTACACCTGTATCTGGAGGATATTAAATAGTTCTGGGGAATTAAACAAGAAAAATGTCTATGGGAAAATATTTGATATAGTTATATACATTTTATTTTTACTATTATTTTTAGATGTTGAAAATGAGCACATTTTGTTCTTATTAAGATACAATTTAAATGTTGATAGTGTTTGTGTTGTGCAAATATACCTTTCATAAATCTCTGTAGATTGTTATTTTTCATTTCAGACCACATTTAAATTTGCAAAGAACACTGTGAGCAGTTTCTGCTCGGGCAGAGTTAGCACAGAATACCTGTGAGAGAACAGAACGTGAAATACACATCTTGTAAGAGCTTCCATAATGTCTCTGAAAATAGTGGATTTCTTAAGAAATTTTGAGATTGTTTAATTTTGGAACAATTGGTCAAGCTAGAAATCCAAATAACAAACCCCCAGTAGGCCAGTATGTCAAGTTACGGATCCATGACTCGTATTGTCAAATGGTGCTTTGTATTACAAAATACAGGGTTTGGATGATAACACAAAAAAGTATTCTGTATTAGCAGCTCATTCTTGTGTGTTAGGTTATGAGGCATTCTGTATCATACTTTTGTGCAGAAACTCAGTTTATTTTGTTTGTTAGAGGTTTTTTTTGCTATAATATTCTCAGATCTGAATTCCATTAAAGCAGCCACAGCCATTCAGTCATTCTGATTGACTAGCTGTATGTTTCAATAGTGTCTCTTCCTTTTTTTTTTTTTTTTTTTTTTGAATTAAATGTCCTCCTCATGCTACAGTAATCATGGATATTCTTAATAGAATTGCATGGGGGAACTTAATTAACCTTTTCTTCTTCCTTTTTATTTAAAGGAAATTTGGAAAAAATCAATGGTGTGGTTTCTAATTTAATGCATGCACCCCACATGTCTATTAGAGTCTCTTCACACGAGTGAGTCAGGTGAGACAGAACTGCTCATCTTTAGCTCACAATTCATTTTCTTTCAGTTGAAATGTTCACCTGACATTCTAATCGGGGAAGAGTAAGAGTCCTGAGTATATGTGTTAATAAATACATACTTCATGAACTATAATCGTAACTGCAGTCATTAAAATGTATTGGATGGTTATGCAAATAACTGAAGGAATTTCAAATCGTACCTACCATTTTTTGACCGGCTTTTCTTTCTTTCATTTTATAAATAATAATTAAGAATAGTTGTGATGCCTTTTCTCTAGCTGTTGAGTAGTCAAGAGATGCAGAGTGTTCTCAAGCAGGTGAATGCTTTCCTGAGATGGAAATGAGCAGACAGTACAGGTTATACTTCGCAATTTTAGTTGCAAATCCAGTTCCTGAAGTCCAATTTTGACAGTAGTTCCTTCAGAAGTAGAGAAAAGGGAAAGTGTTACGGAAGTAGATGATACTAAATGTAAATACATTTCATGCCATATTTCTGTAAGCTATTCTTTTGTCTTTCTCTGGCTGAAATCAGTTTAAGTATTCTGGGTTTATTATGTTTCTAAATGGCTTTTACTCCCAATAGCTGTTAATTATTGGCATAACTTCCTCTCAGATTAATGTCTTAAATTCTGCTCACAAAAAGAAGATTCTTAGCTCATCCTGAGTAAAGTCTGTCTTTATAGATTAAAAACCACCTGTGATTTCCTCGCCTTCTTGAGGTACAGTAGATGCAGTGTAGGCTTAGTGGTCAGACTGAGTGACCAAACCCTTTTTTCCTTAGCCAAGTGGTAAATGCAGGAAGAGTATAAAGTAATTTTATTTTCCCTTTTCTGGTTTTAGTCCACTAAAAGTCCTTAAGTTTCATGAAAGACTGGCTTTGGGATGTCAGAAACCAACATTGTTCCCATGGAGGGTGGTGGCTGATCAGGTAACTGTGTGATGGATATCTGGCAATAGTATTCTTTTGCAGTGTTCCTTAAGTTATGTTCCTTTTTCCTTTCCATTGACAGGAAATAATAAAGCAGAGTTTAGTTGTAGTTCAAGGAATCTGGTGAGCATTACAGCTTACAGTTACTAATAGCGAAACAAAGTGGGTATGGAGAGAGTTCAGTTGTGTTACACAGGTTCAGGAGAAGTGATGGGAAGGAGAGCATAATGTAGAAAGGAATAAAAATCCTAAGAACAAAAAATAAATATATAAATATTGTATTTATTTCTTTAAATAGCTATACTATTAGACTGTATACATGTAAAGAGAATGTGCAGGAGGGGTATATGGGAATCTTAGATATACAAGTGAGATTTAAAATGTAAAGAGTCTAACTGTGTAAACTGATGCACAATGAGGAAAGTGATTATGCTGGAGTGCCTTCCTCGAGCATATCAATCCTTCCTCTCTG
>NW_010111823.1:10871-14624 GCF_000699245.1 Pterocles gutturalis
GTTTATTTGGGTTATGGCCATCAGATGCTAGATGCTGTAGAGCAGTGACAGGAAAAGATGACATGAAGTTGTCATTTGCTGGCAGTGTGTTTACTGAATGTTTATTCTGCTGCAATTGCAAGCAAAGGTGTGAAGGCTTGCATTTTTTGTGTCTAGGAGTTTGTTTCTCTTTTGCACAAAGTCATTGAACACATGGTTGTCAGTGTGTATGGGATATTTTGTATACCTCAGGAAGTATCTGGGCACGCTTAGTACATCTGTAATGTTCCTGCAAGATCGTTGTGAAGATGGACAATCTGTGTACATTTTGACCACTTTTTGGTATTGCAAGGATTTTCATGAAGCACTGAGCAACAGTGGAAGAGGAAAAAGGGACATCCTGATTTGATTTTTTTAATTTAAAAAAAAAAAAAAAAGAAATGTACGCAAGGCCCCCAACAGATGTAGGTGAAGAGTGTTGCGGAAGCTTTGTGTTCCAAGACACTGAAGTACTTTTATGAAATAACATACATTTGGTGTACGTGGTGGAGGAGGGAATGAAAGGCCATGTCTTTACAAATGCATGAATGTATGTAGCATTAAAACAAATAGGAATTAACTGAACAATAGCCCCACCTGTATTCAGAAAAAGATATACAGAATAATTTAAGAGGTAGTCCCGGTGTATTTCAGAAAGGTCACATCCCCACTCGGGGTAATGGAGAGAACTTACTTTTGAGGGAGGAGCTTTGCTGGGTAGTTGCCTTTCTGGAGGGCTGCTTGCATCTTTTGAAGTAATTGCTGACAGATACTGGATCAGGATAACCATTTGCATGATTACATTTGTGAAGCCTGGTATTTGAAATGATACTTTTTCAGAAGTAGTGTGTGCAGAGAAGGCAGCATTGGCCCAGAGAATTGCCATGAGCAACTCAGAGCTGTTGCTGATATTTTTAGAATTTTTTGTTGTGTGGCTTGTTTCAGATAAGTAACAACTAAACTGATTTTTTTCTCACTTGTTTAGACTAAAGTTCTGTTTGAAAAGTAATTCCAACTTTTATCATTATTGTATTACATTTTTAAAGCATCACTTATATCAGTAGCAAGTATTTTGTTCAGTTAGTAAATTAGTTTTTTCAGAGGTGATCTGGCTTAGAGGCTACATGTTGTATTTTTTTAATATGCACCTGCAACAGGTTTGTGAACCAAGTCAGGGAAATTTGAGCAGCCTTCTCGGTGCTGCAAGGCTGGACAGGTGCAAATGAAGAATAATCAATGAAGTGGATTTACATCATGGAATTGCAGGGCATAAGTTTGATCTGCAGGAAACATTTTTGTTGATGGTATTCAAAATAAAAGAGTCCACTTAATGCAGTATTGTTAAATTAAAAGCATATTGGGTAAAGTGAGCAACTATGAGTCAGAAAAGGAGAACCAGTCTGTTATGTAAGAATAAAGTGCATTTATGTACATAATTTGCAGAGCATGAGAGCACCAATTTCTGTCGAGCAGGAAATTTTCGCCCATCCAAGTTGAAATGTTTCCCACTGCCTTTTTAGATCGTCTTCCTTTGCATGCTGTTTTCTTATGATGGCCTGGCATCAGCCTTTATAAATTTATCCTTGCCAGAGCCGCGAGGGCACAACTGGCCCTGCTGAGCTTCCCCTGGGCTTCCCAGCACATCCCACCATGACCCAGGAGCTCCATTTCAGTCCAGCCAGAGCTCCCAGCGCCTGCTCAGCAGCAGTGTCCGAGCACTGGTCTGCAACTCACCCCATCCCTAAAAAACCCCGACCTGCTGATTGATGTTCTGTTCTGAGCTTGGACCTGCCCCATCACTGTGTACCAGTGCCTGCCAGTCACTGGACTGTGTCCAAGCCTGGTTATCATCACTGGGCCTGATCTGGATGTGCTGACAAATCAAGCTGGATCAATCAAATAGGTTGCTCAGGACTGTGTCCAGTTGGGTGTTGGATAACTCCAAGGATGGAGCTCCAGAAGCTCACTGGGAAATTTGTTTTATTGTTAGATCACTCTCTCAGAAAATGTTTTTCCCAGCACCTAATCAGAATGTCCTGTACTTCAGCTTTTGCTCATTGCCTTTTGGTCTGTCACTGGGCACCACTGACAAGAGTCTAGCTCCTTCCTCTTTACTCCCTCCCATCAGGTGTTCATGTGCATTGATAAGACCCCCCCTGAGTCTTCTCTTTTCCAGGCTGAGCAGTCCCAGCTCTCTCATTCTCTCCTTGTTTGTCAGATACTCCAGCTCCTCACACATTGCTCGCTCGTATCCCGTTTGTCTTCCAAGACCCCCATGTCTCTTTCTGCAGAGCTGCTTTTCGGCCAGTCCCTCCCCTGTGCATGGGCCTGTTCCTCCCCAAGAGCAGGACTTCGCAGCTCCCTTTGCTGAACTTCATGAGGTTCCTCCTGGCCTGTTTCTGTGGCCTGTGGAGGTCCCTCTGCATGGCAGCACAACCCTCTGGTGTATCCCCCACTCCACCCAGCTTTGTACCATCTGCAAACAACATCAGCAGACTGAGTCTCATTTCTGAGAGTTTAAGAGAAGATGAAATTCTGGAATAACGGCTGAGGGAGCGTGGCTGTGACCTCCTGTGCTGATCCCTGAAGTGAACTACAGATAGCAAAACTGTTCGGGACTATGATGGCTGATGGCTTCCCTGTACAGATGTTAGATGAAAATAGGTGTATCTTGACTTAGGAATTTCTGTTTGCTGTGCTTGAGGATGAACAAGGGAAGAGGTCTGTTGGCAAGCTCATTGTGAGAAATAGGGAAAAAAAAAAGAAGCCCTCGGTGCCAACTCTCCTGATTCAAGGGTTGCTATTAGAGAAGGTTTTCTTTGTCCTCTTTCCCAAGAACTTCTTTTTTCCCAGGAAAGGAAAAGCTGATTTCAAGGGGATCTGAGTTCTGTTTCCACTTCTTCAATAGATGTTTCCTTAACCTTGAGTATCAGTAATCAAAGTTGTTGCCCAGTTCTGGAGTAAAAAGCTACATTGGTGAAGCTCTGTGACAAGCAGCATTCACATGATCAAGCAGAATTCACCGTAAGGTTAACATTCACAGCTAGATTTGAATTGGTGATTCAAACCCTTCAGAATTCCATTGAACCATCCAGTACTCTTTACATTTTTCTTTTTTTTTTTTTATTTTTTTGTGGGAGAAGGGAATGAAGAAGGGATATTTTCTAAAACTTTAAATTGTCTTCCACGTTAATAAAGGGAAGGTGCTGGATGAGCTTGAAGAGAAGGATGAAAAAGTCTCCTCCTGGTTTATGCAAAGCATAATGTTCCATGATGTAGAGTTTTCTGATTTTGATTGGGCTAGCGGAAAACTTTGGGCACATTCCATTGACAGTGATAGCTCATCTAGTATCCTGTAGAAAGGACAGCAGCAGAGAAGAGCAGGCACAGGCAGGCTCTTCCGTTCAAAACATGGTATCTTGTTGGAAAGGCTGCTTGCATTTCATTGCAACATGCTACGATGCGAGAGTACCAAGCATAACCAATGAGGAAAATAAATCCATCTATTTTTTCATGGAATGGCAGTAAACTTAAGTTTGAAAAATTACTGTCCTACCTAGGAGCTGAGCTGCTGTTTGTTAAGCTGGTGTATACCTCAGTGTAAAAAGAGCAACGTGATTTAGAAAGTGTCTTTTTGTGCGATGGAGAACCCTCATTCTTCTGTGTTTCAGAGGGTTCAAAAATTGATTCCTTGGGCTAAGACATGCAAGTGAGCAAATGGAAAGTCACAGCAGG
>NW_010111823.1:14655-37001 GCF_000699245.1 Pterocles gutturalis
TGAGGGGTCAGACAATGAAAACCCTTTTATCATGCTGTCACGTTTTCTTTCTTTTCATGAGCTTGTACTATAGCAATCAACCATTCTCTCTCAGCATGAGACTCTGCTCTCACAAGTTCACTCAGCAGTTGGTTGTGTCAACACAGCTTTTGCAAAAAGGGACTTTACATGCACGACATAAGTCTAGTTCAGGGGGGGAATTCCAGAAACTAGAGTACATTGATTCCAGCTGAGGGTAAACATTGCTTTCTAAACAACTCTTCATAGCCAAACCTGCAAATGTTCCATCTAAAAGCATTTCTACCCTTTCTTTTAAAGAAAGTAATGTCCTTTGAAGCTGTGTAGAATAGTATTTCATTAATGATTTTAATTTAGACAAATATTGTTAAGTGCCACACCATTGTACACGGTAGTCACAGACTTTAAAAGATATTTTTGTCCAGATAGAGCCTGTTGCCAGAACAAAAAATGAATAGGCTTAGTTGCAGCTTTGCAGCCTTTTATAATGTTGATTTATGAGGGATAATACTTGCAAGAATTTTTAAGCTGATTTGAACATTTAAGAAAAGAATCTTACTTTTATTTTACAACAGCAATGTTTGTGCATGAATGAATGACCACAGGTAAAAGTGCAGTCACCTTCCTGCCTATTGAGTTACATTGTTTTGTGCATAATTTCTTCATACATTAAGGTAATAACTGAGTTGGATAGGAGAATTTATTTAGGGAGAATGAGTGGATTTCCAGTAACCAAGTTATTGCCACAAGCTTTGCATCAGTCAGAAAGTCATGGTCTCACGAGCGTTGTGTCCTGATTTATTGCCAGTATGCGATTGCCTTTCAAAGTGTAACTTAGGAGAAGGTGTGTTAGAACTATCATAACTATTAGGCGTATTTACCTGTAAGCTTTATGGAACATTTCCATATTTCTTAATCTGTTTTACCCCTCCTCGCTTCAACTTTGTTACTTACTGGTACACATTTTTAGATGGCAGATCTGTGTTTTTGGATGTTTAGAACATATCACATCCATTTCCCGTTAATACTTCCAGAGGAGGCATTTCAATTCCTGTTTTATGTAATTTGTCTGTATAACACCATAATACCTGAAATCCTTCTCTGGGGTTGGATAAATGGCAGTTTCCAAACTGGCTTAAGGTGACCTAAAGCTGTGCTGCTGTAGAAGGGAATAGTCCTGTCCTCCCGCTTTCTCTTACCCAACATCATCTGTATATTGATGTCTCTTTCTTCAGTTGTGAGTTAGATAGGCTCACAGACTCGTTTTATGAAGTGTAAGTTTCCAGTTGGACCAGTGAGTCTGAACCAACAGCCATCTGTACGAGCGCTGGAATGGACACCAGGCGGGGTGGAAGGGACCCGAGTCCCAGGTGGTACAAAAGGCAGGACTGTGTCAGGTGTGTCACTGAGGCTTTAGCGGGTCCTGATACCACACCCCTGCCGTTATGTTTCTTTTTAGGCACAAAAGAGGAAACAAGCACCATTGTTAAAGAATTAAGAGAGAGGAATTTAGGATGTACATGTGGTGAGTAATTTGTGGGCAAAAATGACATGAGCAAGTAATTTTTTTAGTGCTGAGGATACTGATAGTGTTTTGCTCTTGTAATACTTTGATTGATTTATCAAACAAGCTTGTGCAATGTGAAGCTAGAATTCCCATTCAAATGATAAAAAACCTTTAATCAACTTTAGTCAAGACTTCTTTTTTTTTCTTGGTATTTTTTGAGATGTTTTCATTTGTTGCCTGTCTGAATTTTATATGAGTCTTTCCAGTATTGAAACAAAGTTATTTTTAGACACTTCATTCCACTTTGAAAGAGCAACAAGAATTACATCAGAAATATTAGTCTTCTGACTAATAGATGAAAGAGGAATAACAAAATTAATTTAGTATTTCTTTATGCCTATGTATCACTGTTTAAGGTACTTAATTTGGATTAAATTAACGCTTTTGTCCTTTGACCAGTAAAATGCTTCCTAGTGTGTCTACTTAAATTTTTTTTTAAGGATAAACCCAAGGAATTCATTTTTAAATCATCCAGTGGAAATATCACAATAATTCAGATTTTGTAGATGTAGAATGAACTTCTAAAATGTGCATAGAGTATATGCATTTCCTTCTTGGCTAATGGAGCCAGGATGCAGCTGAGTAGCGATCAGTTTTGTTAATTGTTGTTGTTGTGATATTCATGGATGGGATCACTAGGTGGTCAGAAATAGTTATTGAATCGATGCAAACAATAAATAATGCGTAAAGTCAACCTACTATAATTCCTTCTCCCATTTCAAGTTATTGATATGCTGATGTGAACTGGATGTCCTTAACTGAACTTGGCAAGCACTTAGTTACTCAAAACTCTATTAAAACCTATCATTAGTATTCTTTTAAAAATCATATCTACTCTTTATACCAGCAAATTTTGCCTGTGTTTTGAGACATGTTCAGAATCCAAAACATTTATGGTTTCTGGTGATTCCACTCTAGACATTATTGATATGCTGTTCCCTGATATGCTACTGACTGTTTTAGAAGGAAAATGATGAGCCAGCAATAGCAACGTAAAGTGCTATGTCAGGGCTATATTCCATATTGTTAAGGAAGATAGATTGGGGAAATAATTAATGTAGCCAAGTAATTAATAACTCTTTGGTTGCCCTGCAGTACCAGAAGCTTAAGAAACCTATCTTATTGCTCCTTTCTGTCCTCAAAATTAATGATCTCATACTTAGGCTGTTAGCTTTCTGTGCATAAGCCATCACAATAATAGCAGTACTTTCTTGTAGCCTGTGGTATCAGCATCCAGAATGCATCCATCTAGAAATGAAAGAAATAATCAGTACTGCTTTAAAGTACTCAACCTGGAACAATACCCAGTATGCCGAAGCCCCAAAGCAAGTTCAGTAGCAGGAACCATAGATACTGCTGAAGCAAAGCACAAAATTATTCAGGTTCTTTTTCATTTATCTCTAAATTGGATTAAGGGATTCTACTGGGGTGTGCTTGTCTGTTGCAGCATATCTAAATCAAATGTCCCCGTCAGAGTCAACCACCTTACGTTGTATTCTTGGTAGTAAATTGTATTCATCCAACTGATCAAGGACCTCTAACATGAAATATTCCCGGAGGGAGGTGATTGTCTCTTCTCACTCAAAAAAGGCGTGCTGAGCCCCTGCCTCTGACCCGCAGCGCAGGCAGGGTACTGCCCACATCATTCACGTCAGGTACGGTTCTCCCAAATCACACTGCTGCTGGTGGAGTCAAGGGATGGCGTGGCTCTTGCCTGCATTCTAAAGGCATTTCCACAGCTGGCTGTTGCTGCCAGATGACCTGGACACCACGTGTCCCTGGCAGCCCTGAGAGCCATGGGCATCTCCTGTGATCCCGTGTTTGCTCTCAGCGATGGGGTGAGTGGCTGTATGGGCGCGTTGTTGGTCATCTTTCTTACGGCCTCAGCAAAGCTTGCTTGTCAGACCCCATTACTGCTCAGACCACGTGCACCTATTTCAAATGTAGTATGAGACACACGGAGTGGGAATTGTGTAGGGGCTGTTCTGCTCCCCTGTGTCTGGGAGAAAAGAAAGGTGAACTTCCTTGTCTGATTGACAGTTATTCAAGGCAAATTATTTCACGAGGTTGTTAGAATTTTGGACAGGCTCATACAGAAGACCAGCCATCTACGTGAAGCAATTGCTTTCTTGTGAAGCACAATATTGTGAATAAATCTGTTCTGCCCATACAAAACAATCAGGCTTGCTGGTCTGCCCAGCTCCATCACTTGGGTCACCAGAACACCACACAGCTTGCAGCCTAAGTGTCACATTTCATCTCAACTTTGAAAGATGTATGTTATTAATAAGAATATTTGCAACTGAACATCTAACGCACTTTTGACAGTAGTGCAGTGGAAAGGAGGACTGCCCTTGTGCACTGGTAGACTGGACAGGAGCCAGCGTGAGAGCTGAGTGCTTTAGAGCTGGGACAAGATGGCCTTGCAGAACAGGGGCTTGGCTGCTCTGTGTGTTTCTTTTCAGGACCATCATAGGGTATGGTGACAAAGTAATTGTTTTGGTTTGTTTCCATTTGGTTCTTTGGATAGTGGAATGTTTTTGTAAAGGATGTGAAAACAGGAACATTATACCTTTTGTTATCTGGGGAATTGAGTGAAATTAATGGGAATCGTGAAGTTACTTGGTCAAGTGCACATAATATTGGGGTGGAGTTCTGACCCAGCTGAAATAAAAGGGAATTTTTCCACTGAAAACAAGAGGGTCAGGGTTTCCCTTGCAGAGTTTATGTCTCAGTACGACATACCCATAGTTACACTGGAAATTTAGCAACATTATCAAATGAAGTCATGATTATACTGTTAGATTTCCTTCTGTAAGTCCCACATCTGTGTGCACTTTGCAGTAGAAGAGAACAAAGAACAGTGCACATTGTCTGCAGAAGTGGATTCTTAAGGGGATAAATTGATGTGGCATGAGCTGCATGCCTTGCAGTGTGAGATACTTAAAATATTTTAAGTATTTTTAGAACTAATTTGAAAAACAAAAATCTCACCTTGTAATATCCTGGAAGCAATGAGACTTTACTATTGATCTTTACTCATAAGAAAAGGATGACAGAGATGCAGCTGACAAGAAAAGTCACTGATACTTCTGGTAATGCTTATGACAGTTGTATAGAAGCACAGTGATGGGATTTTCTTCATGCATATACCTTTGTGTAAACATTTAAGTACAAACAGCTGTATCTACATAGACAACTCCTTTTCCTGTATGTTGTTATGCTTCTGGGAAGCACATTGCAGGGCTGGGACTTATCAGTATACAAATTTATCAGAACGAGTATGATTAATTAATCAATCAATCTACTAAAGAAAACAGGAAACATACAAACCCATCGCATTTGTCAGTACCCTGTTTGGATTTTTGGGAAACAGTATTTTCAGAAAGTCACAAACTCACTTTTAAATTATTCTCTTTGCTCACTTTTTAATAGAAAGGTAACTTCAGAATCCAGACCCTTTTTAAATGGAAAATGTGCAATATTATCTAAGGAAAGTATGAAGCTGGTTCACTATGCATGATATTTTCAATTCTTTGTACACATTCAATATGGTTATATTTTTGCTCAGGACGCATATATATTTTTTCTGCTGAACTTTTCTCGATTGCTTTTTTATCAGGTTTACAAATCAAATCAAACAGGTATATTGCAGAGCTCTCTGATATTATTTTCTGCGCTTATAGCACAATGTATTGAATTATGCTTGCTCATGTACTGCTGCTGCTATTCTCTCCAGATTGAGAGAGAATGGCTGTGGGGGCTGTAAATTCACTTGGCTTCCAGCACCACTGGTTAAATCAAGAGCCCTATTCAGGCTAGAGAAGAGACAGAGCAAGTGTTCATTACACAAATCAATTTGGTCAAAAGTACAGCACAGTGGGTACTCAACCATTGCTCACATAATATTGTCAACTTAATCAAATAATGCCTAGAAGACATTCACAAGCTCTTTCTCTCTGAGAAATAACTTGATTGGTGTAGCAGGAAAAAAAAGGTGCTGTTTTGAGCATTTTTTTTAATTTGATGAGCATTTTTTAAAATTTTAAAGAGTTTTATACTTACAGAGGAGTGAGAAAGTCAGCATAGCACCAAAGTGTGCCTTTGAATGTATTTTTTAAAAATAATCTATTGCTTTTTTTCCTCTTTTTTTTTCTTCCTTTAAATATTTTTCAGGTTATTCCTACTAGAATTAGGCTGTTCTTCCTCTAGACTTGTTGTGGGGTTAAAAAATATGCAACTGAATTGTATTTGTTTACAGATTATAGAAGAATGATCAAGACTTGGTAAAGCTTCTTCAAGTTATTCTAATCCAACATAGAGATCATAGGTTTAGTTCAATTTAAGCGTTCCTACCGTTTGTGTTCTGTTTGCTCTTTAAAAGCGGAGATCGAGGCTGGCGTTCTTTTTTGTAGTGGCATGCGAACAGCTATTCTGTGACAGCATTTCATTCCATGTCGAACAGCGTTCAGGGGTGAAAGATTTTGTCTACACCACCATGGTTTTGTAGAAAGTGAAAAGAAACAGAGGGGAAGTGTAACACTCACAATTCCAGTGTGAGAGACATAATAGGACTGACTGTCTTCAGTAACAGGCAGAAAGGGATACGGAAAATGTGTATTTGCTGGGGAGGAGAATGGAATTGTGTTTTCTGCCCAAACAGTGTACACAAGCCCCTCTGATTTCAGGTTCACTGAACATCCTGTTTTATTGCGTGCGGTGCCTTTGCCACAAGTGCTGAGGATGGGAGGTGACCCTCTTGTGTCCCGTCAGGAGTCACCTGGGAAATGGGTTTGTATTGGAGTTGGATGAAGGCTTTAAAGCATACTTCCCCCACCCCCAAAGAAGGTATTTTTAGGTGAAATATATTGCAAATTTGGATTAGTTAGGCCTTAAAAAAAGGTGGGGGAAGATAATATTTTATCCAAACAGGAAATTTTAGAATTTATTTTATCCAGAAGAACATCTTGTTTAGCAGTTTTCTTCACTTTTATGAATTTTTTAAATTCTTGGAGAAAAGATAGAAGGTGAAACAAAAAAAAAATTATTTGTTGAAATGCTTTAGAAAATGGTTCTTTTCAGTTAAATGACTACTCTCTGATAAATTACAGTAGTTTCTTCTGATATCAGAAATGTGTGGTGCAGGTCGATCTCAAGGCAGCACACTGGCTCGTGTTCTTTGGTTGTAAGATGGAATGATCTAAGACTCTTTGTGGTTCAGCTGTCCCCAAAGGAGCAGCAGCTCCTACAGGACTGGATGTGCTCTTGACCGGTGCTTCAGGAGCGCAGCGTGGGTCACTGCCTGC
Organism: Pterocles gutturalis; assembly: GCF_000699245.1. Lineage (NCBI taxonomy): Eukaryota > Metazoa > Chordata > Aves > Pterocliformes > Pteroclidae > Pterocles > Pterocles gutturalis. The sequence continues at coordinate 21,547 of NW_010111823.1, forward strand.
TCTTGTGTAATCGCTACAAAACAAATTTAATAAAGAATCATGCATGCCTGTTGCCAGTTGTAAGAAGGAACTTCTTCAACCGTGAAATGTCCAAAAACTTGCAGCATAACTGGCATTCCTCATTTTTCATTGCATTTAACCTTCTCTCAGTGAAAACAGAGAAACTGGAAATAGGGACAGTTATGGAAAAACTATGCTGGCCAAAATAAATTTATTGTGTTTTTTTAATTGAGTTCAAGAACTTGACTTCAATGTGAAGTCTTTTATGAACTTGAGTGAAGGTCTTAAGATTTCTGTTCCTAGTACTGAGTTAAGGAGGCAAAAAATGGCATTTTGGTAAAGATGGAGAATTTCTTTCCAAAACTGTAGATTTGGTTAAAAAGTACCATATATTTATACTGGAAGTATCTTATATGAAATTAAAAAATCATTTTCTGAAACACCTTCTTTAATTTGGGTTTGCTTACCTAAAAGAGTGGTTTCAATTTTAATTGAATTTATTCTAACTGCTGAGCCTTCAGTAGCTCACTGAAGTAAAGGGAGTTAGGTGGAACAGGAACCAGAAAGCAGTCTGGTGTGATTTGACCAGAGATGGCAAGAGGTAGGACAGTCCTAGGGGTTGGTATACTGAGAGGAGAGCAAATCAGTTAAACCAAATTCCTGTAAAATAAGTAGAAATATTGAAGACAACTGAGACTCAAAGAAAAGCTTTATATCAGATGTAACTTGCATTAGCTTCGGTAGCAATGTTTTCTGAATGCAGACTAGTGAAGGATTTTCTTTTTTGTGTCATTTTTTTCCTGAGTATATTTCCAGCTGGCAGAGAATTACTTCAGATATTGTAATGAAATATTGTGTACAAGGGCATCTGATTTTAGTACTAGTTTTCTTAAAATCTTTGTTATTATCATTGTACCTCTACACACTTCTGGTAGCTGATTTGATAATTTCAGTGATAAATATTAATGTGTTTCTATACTTAGGCGATTTTATGAGCATATCTGTTTCATTTAAATTGGCCAGCTCACAAAGTCGGTTTCATGATGTTTGTTTCTCTGAGGGGATAGATATATATCCTCATTTTTCGTGTTAAATAGTTTCTCTTAAATATTTATGAGATGATAACACAAAACATAATTTTTATTAAAATGGAGATATGTGTGTATTGAATAAGATTGGACAAAGGTCAAGAGAAAAGTGAACTATAAAGAGAACTATCAAAGAATAATAATAGCATGACACAGAGTCTTGAGATAAAGAGGAATATTTATTCTCTGAAATGATAAATTAAAATTGATGTATGAAGACATATTTCTGGGTAGAGATGTAGGCATGCCTCACATGATTTTCTCTGAATGTTGTCCATACCTAAATTAAATTTCACCAAGATTAAACTTGTTTAGCTCGTATATATTGATTGAGCTAGAAATTGTTGTGGAAAATTGAACATCTCAATTCTGTATGAAGTGCCTGCAAATGCAATCAACAGTCATTAAAGGATTCAAATTTTAGCAACTTATTTTAACATTTATGACATAAAATGGTGCTGGAAACTTACAATTGTGTATTAATAAATATCCATAGCTAATGTTTTTTACATAAATAAGGTTTTGTAGCAGTGTCTGTCATTTTACAGTCAATAGGGTACCAAAGTTTTCATCCTGTGCTTCCCTCCAGGCACTACTCATCAATAATCTGCTAAAATATGTAACTGTTTATTAGGTTTTTTAAATTAGAAATACTTTCTCAGTGGAACCAGAAAAAAAGTCATGCAGCAGATTGGTGGAAATGACCTTTTGGTGAAGATGACAAATGACATCTTAAACCTCAGAGCTACAAACTAACCTGATATAGTGCTGACTGACACACATCGAAAGAAAGCCAATCTGTTGTAATTTTCAAGGGTGCTGAGAAGCTGCAGTTCCCATTGATTTCTTGTGGCACTACGGCTCTGTATTACCAGTGCTTTCAGCTCCCAGTGCGTTCATAGCTTTACTTCTTGGTTTGCCTTCAAATTATTTGAACTGTTACACACTGGATATATTTTTTAATAGCTTTAACAGTTATGAAGGATGATACAGAGTTCTAGAAATGTTTAGGAACTTTATGATCTCATAGAAGTTCAGTACCTCAGGCTTTGCAAACGGAAGCAGTGTGCTTTAGGGTGTTTACTGGTGCCCTGTAATAAGCATAGTGCTGCGTCCACACCTGATGTGAGCACTGTGACCACACTGGACTCCTTCGTACTCACGTGATGCTGTTGTGAGCAATTGTGTCATGATAGAAGGGCCTAAAGTTCCGCCAAAAAAAAAAAATCAAAATTGCATTGAAAATTCGTACCTGCAAAACCTATTTGCTGTTGGAAACAAAGTTGTAAGTCTTGATTAGGAAGAGCATACAAAGTGATTGTTCCTTTTTCCTTTTTAATTTAAGGGGGTGTCTTATCCAAGGTCACAACTCTAGAAGGAAAGAGACCCTTAAAGGCCACTGGATAATAATTAGAGGAAAATCTAATTTCTAAATCTAGAGATCTCTTTGTCCTGCAAATTATCATAGACATCCAGCTGGTAAGATCAGTGGATGAGATCTTTAGTAGGCAACTGGAGGTACAGTAATAAACTCATGAATTACAGGGATTTCAGGTGATTTGGTCCTTTCTGCAGCCAGTGTCACCTGAGATTGCTGGTGGAAAGTGCTGGTGACAAGTTCTGCAAGTGGGTGCACAAAAGGCAACCAGGAGAGAAGTTCTTCTAGAGGGGATTTGAGCCAGGGTGGAGGAGCTGATAGTTAATGCTAGGCTAGAGAGAATTTTTGAGAGTGGATATGAAATGCAGCCTTGGGAGGAAGGGCAAGAGAACCTTTCTGCTTTGCATGAGTTGTCACTGGAGAAGTCAGCCTCAGCTGGGTGATCAGTACAATAATTTCCCAACTGTGAGAACAAGTTGTCAGCCTCAAAGAGGGAAGAAACCAAATAAAGAGTATTAGGTAAGTTAAGTGTGTTTTGGTTTTTTTTTTTTTTTTTCAGTTAACTGTTTCTAATTAGCTCAGTTCCAAGGTATTTAAAGAGTAAACTGATGGGATTTTGGAGCCATTAGTGTCTGTCTCTGTTACCTTGGTGGAGAATGAGCGGAGGTACTGGGGAACTGCCACCGAGTAGACATCATGCTGGAGGGAGAAGGAAGCGTTGGTTATATAGGCTAGAGGGATGTGCTGTTGTCAGAGTTTCAGTCCTGGGAAAATACTGGAACGATTAAATGCACACTGCTTTTTTAACACCTGAAACTACAGGAAGAATAGCCCCCAGCATGGATTTGTTAAAAAGATAGTCTTTTACTTCTGCAGTGGCCTTGTGGACAAAGAAAAAGCCTTGGATGTTCTTTTTCGCTTTTCATAAAGCCTTGACGCTTTCACACAAGATGTGCTTTTAAGCAAGCTGGGAAATGCGGTAAACACGCGACTACAATGGGCTGGGTGGAAAACTGGAAACTGTGTTTGAGAAGTAGCTCACTATCAAAATGAGATTTGTTAAAAGGAGTTCTGCAGGGATTTGTGGTGACTCAGTGTTTTCAGTATTTTCGTTAATGATCTGAATGATGGAATAGAGTATGTACTTATTAAATTTGCAACAATAGCAAGCTGGGAAGGACTGCAAGTACATTGCAGGACAGGATTAGAATTCAAAATAATCTTGATAAATTGTAGGTGTCGTTTGGAAAAATAAGATGCTATTCAAAAACATCAAAGGCAAGGTGTGTACACAGCAATAACAAACTGCACAAGTACAGCATGAAAAATCACTGGTTAGAGAGCAGTTCTATAAACAAGATTATAATGGATTACAAGTTGTATATTTATTTACATTGCCATCTCCTGCAGGAAAAAAACCCAGTGTACACACAAGGAAGAGCAAGGACCACCAGCTAGCTGGTAGTTCTAGTGGTAAAATGTGTTGGATAATTGGTGTATGAATCGTGATCTCTTTACAAAGTTAAATTCATGACTTTTTGGTGTGTGAAGGTTACCCTGAGACAGCTTTGTACTCAAAACATCAGGTCATATGTGAAAAAAAAATGCAAACTATACTCCTTTTTATGTAACTTCTGTTTAATGATAAGGCTTAGGGGGGGTGATTTATTTACTTGTTTTGCATAAAGCATTCTAATTTGCTTGATTGAGTCAGGAGAATGTATCGGAAGACACCAAACCCATAATATATCAGGACTTGTACTGATTGCATACAAGACTGCAGGGATGTAGCAAGGCTAATTTCATATACTACAATTAATTTTAAAGAAATATCAAACACTGATCTTTAGATCCTCCAACAATGAAAATATTCTCTTGAAATGTATTATTTATTTGTAAGGTAAATTGCATTCTAGCTCTTTGAATCCACAGGGCATTGAAACTTGCCTTTCTGGGGTTTTGCAAAATCCAGCCTGTCCTCTGCCATGTGTGTATTTTCCCTCCTTGGAGTTACTTGGAAATTTTTGTATAAGCTTCACATTGCGGTTTCAATTTGCAGTTATCCTTCTCCACATCTCCTAGGCACATCTGTAGATTTCTGGATGATAATACACTTTGTAAAGACACCGTTATATTGTCACACCTCTTAATACATTTTAAATGGTTTAGCTCTGTTAATTCTGCCATAGACTTCTTTAAGACCACTTACAGGTTTGAATCTTTGATGGCGGTGACTTTCTGAAGTTTCTGGTTTTCAGTCTTTGCTAGCCAAACTCTGAGGCATTCTTTGCTGAAACTGTAAATTTCAGGCTTCTGTGAACAAAATGGGTAAAATTAAAAAGAAATACCCAGAAAACAACAGTGCCTGGATTTACCCACTTCACCCATAATTTGTAGCTCCTTCAATTTAGCATCATCTTCAGGAACCTCACTGGCTTTTGATGGCAATATCTCTTCAGCTTCTTGGCATGGAAGTTGCTGTGAGTGTTTTGCTATGCTAATAGTGCATGGTTGAACCCTCTTACTCCTTGTTTCTCATCATCTATATTAATACAATGAACAGAAATTACTTTTTTCCAATTTGCATTTATACAGTATGCTGATTATATTAAATTTCTTCCTGGGGCACTCGTTGTTCCTGAAGCTAAACAGCACCTTCAGAATTCTTTAATTCTCTTCAAATTAATCTAATTGACCTTAAATTCTTCTGGAGTGTTGTATTTCAACTTTCCAGTCCTTCATCCCCTCCCTGCTCTCATATACCAAATTTCCTTCATATTTTTTCTCCTTTTAAGGCCTGGAGGTAGAGAGTAATCCCCATGGCATCTATGGATGGAACAGTTGCCTAAAAAAATCTAAATTTTGGATTTTTGACTTGGTGTTAGATAGCAAAAGATTATCATGGAGCATGCTTTTGTCTCACAACAGCTGTATACGAAGTTTAGTGTTTAAATCACCAGAAATTTGTAAAGATGAACTGTTTAGTTTGTGGGAGCCTGCCTGTGGGTGCAGAGGACAGCAGATGAAGTGATGTGGTGCCACTCAGTTCTAGGCTTACACTCAGCTGTTCCCAGTTCCTTAACTGGATCATTTGAAAGTCCTTCTCTAGTCCACACAAAATTTTCTGTATGAGTATCATTGTCTCCCGTGACGTGTAGACACTGCTGATGAACTGGTGCTTCTGCAGAAGTGATGATGACCTTTATTTGTAAAGTGTTTTTAGCATAGAAGTATGGGCAATACAGGAAACGGTAGGTGTTTGTACTTTGCATTGAGAACGTTTGCATTTACTGAGGAAGATGATGCTGAATTTAACTTGCTAGAATTGAATTTATATGTAGTTATTGCTGATGTAAATGTTGTATTTTGTTTGAGTTCTTTTGCTTCCTCAACAGGCTTATTGGTACTAAAACTATGTGGTAAGGCTTTTTTTATTTAACCATTTTTATTTTGCTTAAACTGTTGTCTCTTAAAAGAAATTTGATACTAGCAGGAAATGGAGGATTTCTTAATTTATTTTTTTTAATGAGAAAAGTCAGGCATGCTGAACTGAAGCATTAGAACAGAAGAGAAATGTTCAGGAGGAAGAGGAAGGACAGAGAAAATAGAGGAACAGTTTTAAGATGATCCTCATTCAACTATTTTATTTCCTCTTCGTTTCTTCCAAATCCCTTCTACCAGTGCAAACGAAAGCAACGATGCTGTTTTATATACCTGTGCAAAGCCTTTTCCTAGGGAATGTGTGCTGTACACACAGTGATTAATTAGGCACTGTGTGATGTAACTAAGGAACACAGACCAGAAATTTGTATAATATACTGATAGACCAGCATTGGTTATTTTTACTTTGTGGATGAAGGACACAATGTTTTTTCCTAACCTCTCTAGGGGTTTATAATTCTGTGTGTTAAATTGTAAGACACAGCAATGTCCTTCAATTATGATACAGGATTTTAAAACTAGGGAACAGTATCCCTGTAAGAAGTACCATGATAGGATCTTATTTTGGTGAGAAAGAAAATCAGTAAAACTTTGTTTCTGGGTGTCACTTTTATGTCAGGCAGCCTTCACCACTGATTATACTTCCGTTCCCTTTCACAACTCAAGGCCTTTTCCATAATGGTGACCATTTATCTAGACAAAATGACCCTCTAGTGCCCATTAGCACTGCCTATGAAATGGCGACTAGGATGTGATGTGTCACCTGCCTCCTGTGTAGAAGTCCCAGTGGCCTCTGAATGAAAGTGCTAATCTTACTGGGAAGTGTACAGCTTGCTTCTGCAAGTAGGCTCTTATTTGGCCATGGAGCTTCAGTTTCTTCCACTGGCAAACACTGATGAGGTTAAAAGAGTTTCAACAGTCTTATACAGGGAGACATATTTATTCATTATCTGAAAATACCTAAGAAAATCAACAAATAATAATCTCCTTCCTCTTCTCCAGTTTATTCCAAATACGTATTAAAAATATCACTGAAAGCATATGCTACTGAGACAGATACAGAAACGGATTTGATTTCATTTGATCATGTATTTCAACTGCTGGTATTCTTCAGTACCTTTGATCAGATTTAACTCCTTTTTAGTCTTTTTTTTTAATATATAATTTAAGCCCCCCACTTAATATTAAAAATGGCAGAAATACTCACAGTGTGCTTTACTTTATTTTGCTCTATCCTTTCAGCAGACAGATGATGCAGCACAGACCGACGGCCAGCAACAGACACAATCTTCTGAAAACACAGAAAACAAATCACAGCCAAAACGGCTTCATGTCTCAAATATACCATTCAGATTCCGTGATCCAGATCTTAGACAAATGTTTGGTGTAAGTACTCATACTTTACGCTTTTTTCTGTTTACTTTGCAATAGGTATTTTATATTATAGGCACCTATGAGAACGGTATCTCTGATCTACGCTGTTTAACTGTTTTCAGTAAAGATTCTCATTTATTTGTAACAATGAAACAAATTGTTTCATCTGATTTGCCAGTCACAACTGGAAAAAGAAATTCTGACGATTCTACTGTATGTGATACAGATGGGTGTGTTTTGTATTACATTCAAAAAAAGCTGTCCACATTGGCTTAAAATACTGAATGCAAATATATTCCTGCCGTACACTTCTGGATTTATCTGGCTGTATTTATTGATTTTGGAGAGCATGATGTAAAATAGTCAGTGCTTGACCTCATGAGCAAAGGACCCAAATCTGTAGACATAAAACGTGGGCTGAATTTAAGCAGGAATTCCAGGAGTAGGAATCCTCACCGCTCCCTACAGCTATTGTAGGTCTGTTAGCTTCTGAACTTTTTGCCAGTAGTTTTCCAAGTCTCTCACTTTTTGCTGTTGCCCAGGCCATTAGCTACCGTCAAGTGCATTGGCCGTGTTTCACACGTCTCGTACGTGCCATCAATTCTGGGCTCATAACCATGAGAGGCTGGACTGGGTTTCTTCTCCCTGCTCCAAGAACTCTTCAGTTTATTTTGAAATGTCACTAAATAAAATCTAGAAATAGAACTTGATCAGCTACCAGAACCCAGCTTTTCCTCTTCCGAGTTAGTACTCTTAAGAGTTTGTCTTACTCTTGCTTTCCTCTTTCTGACTCACTTAAACTGAATTCTCTTCTGCGTTACAGTTTGTTACACAGTGCAGCATCGAATCCTTCATGGCAGTGTACTTCTCTCCATCTTTAATGTTCAGTTCAGATTTTTAAGTTCTTCTGATGTCTTTTTATGTGGGTTAGGACATTGTGTTTTTCAGTATTTATGAAAGGAAGGAGACGGTCACTGGAAAATGACCCCTGACATAGTACTGGCGAATGAGTGACTGTTCTGCTGTATCTGACGTGCTACGAGTAACCTCCCCTAAATGCAGCTTACAGCTCATCCCCAAAGTAGCAGAAGGCATAATAATTAACCCCCTAGAGAAAAATATGCAAATTTATTTAAATTAAAACAATTAATTAAATGAATTAAATACAGGGATTTTATTTGAAAGTACATTAAATGAAAGGATCTATTTTTTGAGGGATTATAATAATTTATAAGTGAATAAAAAAACTACATTTCTTTTCAAAATTTCTAAGATCTCAAACAACTGACACTGGAGAATGGATAGAGTTTTCCAGATTTACCAGAATGTTTTGGTAACAGTAAACTTTTGTCTTGTGAATTGATAGAAAAATGAAATTTGTGCAAGTGTGAGCTGAACTATCTGATATGAAAAAAGGTAACGCAGCATCGTGACCACGTTATACACACAGCAATGATCTTTTTACATGGACATAAATCCAGCAGAGGAGGATTGTTTAAACGTTAAGTCAATGTCTGCTTATAGGCTAAAGTTGCAGTTAAAACATTAATTAGATGGTGAATGCAAGAACATAAAATAACCCAAGGAATAACAAATGACAGTTGATTTTTCATAACTAAGTTGAAACTCTTTAATAAGCTGGAGAAGGAATTCTGTCCTTTCTGGCCTGTAATTGTTTGTTATATCTTAAATGACTGGAGTATAGGCTCATTTCTGCGGTTCCTTGGAGTCTTGTTAGATTACTCTTAATTTGCCTGCCTCGAATTTCTGCCTTTTTGTTTAACATACTGCGTCACTTATCAGTGTTAGCACTGATCCATACTGCATGTTAATGACATAAGGAATGACAGAAATGACCCACTTGTACGTTACGATGTCACATCACAAAATGTGTCATATCAAAGTGTTCTAACTAAACACTGCCAGAGTCAAACATTTATTCTCTTACCAAGACAAGTCCAATAGAGCCTTTTTCTGTGGAATAGCAACTGTGGACAAGTTTTGTGTGTGTGAACAATGCCCAGGTGATTGTGAGTGCCATTGTAAAGTCAACAGTAATAACTGCTAATATTATGATAAAAGTGCAATTCTGAGCAGGGGGAAATCCCCAACAAGTAAGTATCCATTCTAGTTTTCCAGATTACACCCTAGTAAGACAAGAATTGCTTAGGGAGTAGTGGTTATCCCTTTTGAGCAAGGACGGAGAGAAATCCCCACTCTTTGAAGGCAGTAACAAACCTCCCAGCTGGTTTAGTCTTACTCCTGTAAAGCAGAAGGAACCAAACTCCTTCACCTGTCCTGGAAAGCAGCTGCAAAGTGTCCTCTGGAGGAGAGGTTCTTCAGAGTGGAGGGTGACCAGAGGGCAGCAGTGTTTCTGCAGCCGTTAATCCTGTGTTGTGAAGGAAGTAACCTACTATGTGCAAAGATGAAATTAAAAAAAAGAAAGAAATTTGGGACTTTCCCTTCATTGTGATCACAGTTTAATTATGATTTCCCCTTTGTCAGGTGGTTTCACTAAACTTCAATTTCATAAATGCATATGTGAAGTGATAATGATAGTGTAATGATTCAGTTCTAAAATTAATCTGGTTTCTCTTCATTGTGTCTTTTTTTTGGTGCTTGACTATTTTTGATTTTATGTTCTTCAACATTTTTATGTGGTGCACCATTTTCTGAAACAAACATTTGTACTGTATATGACAGAAGCGTTGAAGTTATCTTATTTTCATGTAACTTTTCTATTTCTTTGCAGCAATTTGGTAAAATCTTAGATGTTGAAATTATTTTTAATGAGCGAGGCTCAAAGGTAAGCAGTTTAATTCACCCATGGAATTCTTTAATTTGTTTAAAATATTTATACAAGTAAAAGGAAACAACTGCACTGCTGTTAAAAATAGTGTCTGAAATTCCATGTTAGTGAAAACATCTGAGCTGTCATTCAGTTTCCTAAGCAGCATGAAAATCATTGGACTCATTTTAAAGGGGGTAATTTTAGCTACTCCAAACTGTCACCTATTTTATGGGAATGTTGATTTCTGCTGTCTTTATTCTTCAGTGGTAATTATCTTGTTCATTTTATAAGATGAGTCCATACTTACAGATATTTGTAGGCAGGTTTGTATTAGTACAGGTATTTTTTTCCCCTATTGGAATGAAAGATGGTAATGATACCTAATAACTATCCTCTTTAGTAATTAGCTGAGAAAATACGTGATTGTTCCAGATTATCTAAGTGCAGATGTTTTCCTCTTTCGCTAAAGCTTCAGTACACCAACCCTTTGAAAACAATCTATTTTTAACATTTATTTGATTAAAAGAGTTCTTATTGTATTGCAAACAGTAATTTTTTTTTCTGAAAATTACTTTGCCTTAATTACATACTTCAATTTATTCAATATTTAAGAAATAAAGCAAGATAGACTGGCCATGACTGCATTAGCATTGTTACCTGGTGCAAAACTGTAGCCCAGTATGCTTCCCCTATGGTATCAGCTGCATTATAAGGGTTTATGAGTATCTCATTTGCATGATATCTTTTTCCTTTTCCTGCCATGTCAGACACACTAGAATGTTTATCCACCAATGTTTCAGTCTTTCTATAACTCTCATATAGGATTTATTATTAGAGATGGAATTATTTTCCTGTTATGGACATACTTTTTTTAAGAATCAGATAGATCATAAATCTCTCCTACATCAAAAATATATTTTAGTTTTGTTAATTTTTCCCTTAACATGTTTGTATTTATATAACTTAAAGCCATCATCTTTTCTTTAAAAAATAAAATAGAATAGCTTAAATTTCCTGGTTTCCATTACAAAATTATTCTGACATTTATTAATTAGTACCCTTGTCTGCTGGCCCAAACCCAATTGGAACATTTACTACTTTTTTTCAGTAAACAATCAAAATATATGGAATTTGGTGGTTTAGAATCTCCTACTCTGGCTGAAATTTATTGTCACTGAATTACGGCTGTTCAACAGTGTTTGCAAAAGATGTTGATTGCCCAGAACCTACTCCTTCTGGATAGTATTATAAATTTCAAAAGACATCCCGCACTTGCCACCTCTGGTGGTTTGCACGTTCTACAGCCATTAAATCTTAAACATGTAGAACTTTTAACCACCACGTCTGCTTCAGCCTGCATAAGTATAAGGCTCTTTTAAAGTACTGGGAGGATGGGGTGAGGAGGTGTCTTTGCACGGAGTTTTTTTAATAGTGGTCTTACAGCAGTGAAGACGTTCCAGTGTCTTGTGCTAAAAAACAAGCTCCTAGAAAGGGTGTTAAGAGAAAGAGGTTTTCCTAGGTGGGTTTGTAATGTCACTGCCTGAGTTCCACGCTTTGTGTGATACATTGCTTGTGTGTGCTGCTTCTCATCTTGTTTAGAGTTATTTCAAGCAGAGCTATGTAGTCATTGATTTGCAGAAGTTCCCTATCAATAAAATAAGTTAAACAGCAGGATTAGGAATAAGAACAACTTTTTTTTTTTTTTTAATCTGATCATTTCATGTCCATTCTGTAGGATTTAAGATGCACCAGATTAAAGTCCCATTCCTGGCAGTGCTTATCTATGTTTTCATAAAATCCCACTGAAACTGAAAGGACTACTAAGTGGTCTCAGGCTGAGTACAGGTAAAAAAGTTTGCAGGATCAAAATTCAAATTTGTGTCTAGCTGCAGTTTGGCATAAAAGAATTGCTAGAGGTTTTTTTTTTGTTTCTGTTTTTGTTTATTTATTTTTATTTCAATAATTAATGTTTAAACGGATTCTTGCAAAACCAACAGAAGCTCATTTTCGTAGCATAATAAAGAAAAATGGAATTGCATATTCAAAAAACATAATGCTGCAGCACCACTATAAAGTATAAAATAATTTTTCAGAGGAGATTCTTTCCGTAAAAGAAACCCTAAAATAATGCAAGTTTCATACTACAAATTTCTGTTTGGGTACGAGAAGATTTGTTTTGGTGTACATCTTCCTTACAACCTCTGTTAAATAAGTTAGATCTTCCTTTGCCAATTCTTGAGGTAGCATTAAAAACTGCTAGTAACTTACCTTTCTCTGCGTTTCCCACTCATCTTGGAAGGACAATGTGAAATACAGGTTCCATTACTGTGCATATTTTAACTCTACTCTGCCATTTTAACACTGAAGCTCTCCATGGAGCTGCAAATGGCTTTTGTCTCAGGCAAAGGCTGCAGAGATACAGGAACATCAATAAGTACCATTTATTTACAGTTGAAAATTAATGCTCTATACAGCTATATGCTATGTATATACTCTCATAAATTTATTTGTGTGTATGTTTTGATATATTTAGTTTATATTACATGAACACGTATTTCTTCAAATAAGAAGAGCTCCAAAGTACCTCCCAAATTTAAACAGAACATTCTCATGTACTGACTTGGCTATTATTAAATAATTTGACAGACTTTAAAAAGAAAATGCAGACGTTTACATTACTGGTTAATAAAAGACATAGTGTGCTAAGGTAAAGTATCTGTTGAATCAGCTGCACATAAAATTAGCGTTAACGTGTTTGTGTAGGTATTTCAGTGTGTGATGAGTGAAGCTGTATTCTGCGATTGAGTTTGTGTGTCAGCTAGGTAAAATTCAAGATTTGCATAAATCATGAGCTTAATTTAAATAGTGTTAATTATGAGAATAAGCACACCATAAGAAATCAAAAAATTACAATGAATATTCTTTTCAGAATCTTTGAAGTTCCTGGCTTGGCTTGTAGCTCCACTTTATATCTTTTTGTAATTTTTTAAATATAATTAGGTTTTTATCTTTCCCTTTAGTTGTTTGAAAAAAAATTAACTGGTGGTGCTGTGAGCTAAGAAAACTGATTCAAAATTTTGGCTAAACAACTCCCACCAAATGTTTGCAATTCTGAGAAGGGGCAGTTGCTCAGCGAGGAGGAAAGGGGAGAACAGAGAGAGCTGGGGGAATTTGTGCTGTTGCATGGAGCTAGGCTCGTTGGGTCAATGGTTTCAGTGATGTCTTGTGTTGAGAAATTTTCCTAATGGTGTCTTAAAACTATGAGCTTTTTTTTACAGAGCTTTTACAAGATGGGAGGAAGCAGTTGAAGAAGAAATAAAAATTTTAAGTTGAGGATGGGCTTAGGTATAAGAAAAGCCTGTGCAGGCATCTAAAACCTAGGGATTAGTGCTGAGGAGGGGGATTTACTTTCTCTCAACACTCCTGGTGCTTTGGGGAAAAGAGTTAGTTACATCCTCAACGTCTTGTGACCAGCGAGGTCATGGCTTTGTGCTAAAATTGTGGAGAGATTGTGTAGAATCAGGTGTTCTGAGAATGGCTTCACCTAGCAGTGGAGCTGCTGATGGAGCACATCTGAGCTCAGGCTTCAGTGGGGCTTAAAAGAGAGCAAGAGACGTCTTTAGGCTACTCTGAAGAGAACAGAACATAAACTGCTACTGCGTATAAATGTCACTTTCTATGTTAAAACCTGGCATAAATAAATGTGTTCTTTGAATAGGTAAAATAACCCAAATAACCCATATAATCCTGATAATTAAGATCCTGATATTTTCTTAACTTTTTTTATTGGTTTTCTACTAGTCTTGTAGTCCATATCCATTGTTTTTCTCAATGCTTGGTGTCAGGTTTGCCATAGTTTCATATTTGGTCTCCTCTTTGTGTAAAATGTGTAAGTAAATGTATAAGTATCTTCCCTTCCTTTTTTTTCTTTTTCTTTTTTTTTTTTTTCTTTTCTTTCAATCAGTCACTATACACATAATAGGTAGAACTACTGAGAGTAAGTGGGTGAATACTGACCACAAAACTTAGCAAATGGACTGGAGAATGAGGCGACGTGCTGCATGGCTTACTGCCAAGGAACAGAACAGAGGAGAGCTTGGGCTCGTGGTTCGAGCTAAAGTAACAGGAAAGAAAAAGGTTTTAGTAGGACTTCAAATGTGTGCAGCAATGCCTATATGTAAAGCAGCCACGTATAATGTGCAAATGTTTCTTGTTATGAAACACCGAGGATGTGGAAGCTTTTTTGTTCAGATAACTTTGGGAAACGGTGCAAAGGCATTGCAGTGCTAATGTGAGAATGACTTCAAAGGGTTGGTGTATGTTTCTAAAATGATTTTTGGAGTTGGATTTTTTTCAAAAAATATTTACCATTGTAAATAGTGTTTAATTTAACAACACAGTAAGAAGAATTTTAGTAGGGTTGGAATTATTTGTTTAGCCTAATATTATAAAGCAAAGCATTTGTCATAAGCAGGATTTAGTATTTGTTGAGTATTCTCCTGTCCCACTAGCATGGGATTCTGGAGTTCTACCAGTTGCATGTTCTATATGTGGAAAGTGTTACACAGAAATAGTAAATGAACCAGTTAAACTTACTCCAAACGTTTGCATTTTTATTCCTTTATCAGAGTTTCTTTTTCTATTCACATCATGTGATTTTCTTTGATCTGTTAATACGAGAAAGTTTATACTTTGTTCTAAAAGTACTTTTGTTTTGTTGGTGGTTTTCTTTTCTTTTTTTCTTTTATAAAAAAATAAGTAAAGGCTGTGTAGTTTGACAAAAGTTTAAGTTACCCTAGTGTTGCATGGGAACAGTGTTTCTTATGATCACAACAGCATGATTAAGTAGGCAATGTTTTAGAGTATATTGACATTCAGTGTTGAATTTTGTGCACATGTTTTTTATTTTGTTGAGATATCTGCATGTCATTAAAATGTGGTTCATTTTCTTTTCTCATTAGTTCATTTTTTTCTATGTGAAGACACTGTAATTTATTTTAATTTCATTTTCTTATTATCAGATTTATTTTCCTCTGTAGTGACATGTAGAAAGGTATTTTTGGTATCATTCTTTGAATTTCTCAGAGGGTATTATCTAACTGATGAAAGAAAAAATTTGTTCACATTTGTCGCTTATTTATTGCACATCTCAATACAATTATAATTTTTCTAATTTGCATGTTACAGAAATGAAGCAAGAACAAGAAAATATTAAATTAAAGAGAGAGAACATAAGCAAACAAGTGGTCATTGACTGAAATAATAATGTGCATGTTGTTTTCCCCCCTTCTCCCTCCTGCATGCAGGGATTTGGTTTCGTAACTTTCGAAAATAGTGCTGATGCGGACAGGGCGAGGGAGAAATTACACGGCACCGTGGTAGA
>NW_010111824.1:0-9227 GCF_000699245.1 Pterocles gutturalis
GGTCCTGGTGGACGAGAAGCTGGACATGAGCCAGCAGTGTGCGCTTACAGCCTGGAAGGCCAACTATGTCCTGGGATGCACTAAAAGAGGGGTGGCCAGCAGAGAGAGGGGAGGGAGATGATTGTCCCCCTCTACTCTGCTCTTGTAAGACCCCATCTGGAGTACTGTGTCCAGGCCTGGGGTCCCCAGCACAAGAAAGACATGGAGCTCTTGGAACAAGTCCAGAGGAGGGCCACAAAGATGATCAGAGAGCTGGAGCACCTCTCCTATGAGGACAGGCTGAGAAAGTTGGGTTGTTTAGCTTGGAGAAGAGAAGGCTCTGGGGACACCACATTGCAGCCTTCCAGTACATGAAGGGAGCCTATAAACAGGAGGGGGAGCGACTATTTACAGGGGTTGCTAGTGACAGGATGAGGGGGAATGGTTTTAAACAAAGAGAGGGGAGATTTAGGTTGGATATTAGGCAGAAATTTTTCACTCAGAGAGTGGTGAGGCACTGGAACAGGTTGCCCAGAGAAGTTGTGGATGCCCCATCCCTGGAGGCATTCAAGAACAGGCTGGATGGGGCCCTGGGCAGCCTGCTCTAGTGGTTGGCAACCCTGCCCATGACAGGGGGGTTGAAACTAGATGATCTTTAAGGTCCTTTTCAACCCAGGCCATTCTATGGGTCTATGACTCTATGATACCAAAAAGCTTCTTTGCCATCCTAGATAGTCTTCCCAAATTGATGATATTTTTTAACTTTCTGCCAGGATTCAGTTTTCAAGCTACAAGGCATCTAAAACATCTAAATGCACAATGAATTAGCAAATGGCATGTTAATTCCCCACCCTTACCCCCTACCAGTTGAATTTTTATTGATATATTCATTGGTAACGTACTGCTATGTTTTAAGAGTCCACATTCCACCTTCAAAAATATATTTAGACAACTAAGAACCTAACTACAAAAAACTACAAAAAATAAGTCAAGATACCTCCACTATTTGAGTGACTTGGAGTATATTTCTGTAATTTCTACTGTCTTAATTGTCAGCCTTTTCTCACCACAATTTTTTTGGGTTTTTTTAGTCTAAGCCAAAATTAATTATCTAGTCTCACACATCAGTAGATGAAGAAAGACAAGAAAATCCATGAGTGTTAAATAGGCATTTAATATCAGAGAAAAAATTTCCCCTGGAAATAGCTATCTTTCCCTGATAATGACTGGGGAGGATTTGATGACTACCTTCAACCAGACAGTTAGCTTCTAGACAGCTAAAATTAGAGGACATGAAACTAAACCTCAGTGTATATGAGACAGCACAATTCAGAGTTGAGTTTACCTATTTCCTGTTTTTCAAGAGATTTATATTACCCACCTAATGCCCCTTTAGCTGTGTTTGACTAGAGCAATATATTTGCCTAAAGAGGCAAGCAAGAACATTCCAAAATACATCCTGAATAGTGTTTTGCAAAAAGTCCTTATTTCCTACTGTAAAATCCTGTATTTCTATATGAATTTTAACTTTTATTAGCTCTGTTTCAATACATGTGTTCTTGTAAGACATGTATACTGTATTGGAAGTAAAGTTCTTACCTTAAAAATTTTACTAAACTTGCTTGCAGATTCTTTTTTAGTTCCTTAAGGGATGAAATAAAGTAAGATAAATCTACTTTTTCCTTATGTCACACTTCAGCAGTGGGATAAAAGCGGGTATGCACGTAGAGTAGGTTCTGGTTTCCTGTAAGCACTTTTTGTCAGATTCCTCTATACATTGCTGAAAAAAATGCAAAAAAAAAAAAAAAAAAAAAAAAAAAAGTCCTCTCATATTTAAATTCCATTTGCACTTTAATGGAGATCAACTTTTAGTAACCAGTCAGTTCATGAAAAATAAATATCCTGACACAGTCATCTGATATGCCATCTTTTATATTGGATTACTCTATTCTTCTCTTCGCCTTGTACACTCCAAATATTAATGTCTAATTTCGATAAATAATTTCCTTCTTCTTCATATGCTCTTCAACAATTTCTTTCATCGTATATTTTAGGCCAAGTCTTTTCAATGACACTCAGTTTTTCCACCCTGAACATTGCCCTCCAGCATTGCATTTCCAAGAATCTTTCCTTCAGTTATTTTCTATAGATAAACTTATGAACTCTTTTTGGACTTATGATCCTTGGCATCATCCCTCAGAGACTGTTTAGAAAGGT
This sequence comes from Pterocles gutturalis, assembly GCF_000699245.1. Classification (NCBI taxonomy): domain Eukaryota; kingdom Metazoa; phylum Chordata; class Aves; order Pterocliformes; family Pteroclidae; genus Pterocles; species Pterocles gutturalis. Next base: position 2,197 of record NW_010111824.1, read on the forward strand.
TTGAATATTGTATGTATACATAAATAATTAATTTGCTAAATAACACTAAGATTCCAAAGTCAAATGGTAGATTTTGATCAGAAATTATATGTCTTATTGTGGAGAATTTTGCTACTGCTCAGTTTGTTCTGAAGAGTGATGGAAATTTGAATAAACTCTCTGCAAAAGATGCTGTCATGTCAGATAAGGGTGGTCTGTCTGCACACTGCTCCAAGGCTACACACTCATTGATTCTTAAAGTCAGCCTAATACAATGAACTGAGCAGTAAAGTGAAAACACAAGCAAGAGGAGTGTCATTATGCCTGGTCATCAAATATCTTTCAAGACTGATGGAGAGAGAAATGTTAGAAGAAACCATCCTCTTCTAGTGAAGTTTGTTACAGCACATAATTTGTATTTAAGACTGAGATGTCTGTTCATATTCCAGTTTATGTGGGCTTAAGCCCAAAGAGATTTGAAGCTGTGTTTCACACTTAGCCACCAGGCTCCTGTGAGCAGGGTGGATCAGACACCCTTTCTACAGGAAGCAATTGCTTATAGAAGTCAATTCAGGATTCACAGGACCACATAGAAGGAATGTGACTGAGTAGTTTCATTTTCAAGGTTCTTTTCTGGTAGGCAGAGTCTTAGGTTCCAGTGCTCTCTCTCAACATTGTGTATTTTGTGCAACAATCTAATGTAAAAACCAACAGCATTTCTCCTATTACCATTCAGAGACAACTGTCTTTTCCCAGGCAATGCATGAGAAGTGTAATGCTTCGCTCTGGCTTCTTGATTCCACTATGGAAACCACCTACAGTTAGGAGCAGCAGCCTCTATCGTGTAATGACAAAGGCTTTCAACTGGATCTTACCCTGGGTTAGGCATCAGCTGCTCCACTAAAATTGTTTCAGGCTGATGGTAAATTATTAATTCCATGAATGTTTAGGAGGTGTTTTGACACAGAGGGTGGGCTGGATCTCACACTGCTGTGGAAGACAACACACAGTGCCTTATCCACCAGGATTGAGTCCGCTTGACCCCTCAGCAGTGCAAGGCTGGGTGCAGAGAAGGGGCGAGGCAGCCTCCTCTCTCCTCTTTTTGACCAAACTTATTCAGAGCTGGGGTGAACTGACAGGGGGAGGTTTCCTCCACCAAAGGGACACCAGTTCCTCTCCTTCCCAGCATGCGCAGGGGCTCTCAGGGTGCTGGGGCTCCCCACGCTGGGTTAGTTTGGCTCTCATTTGTGCAGATTGTGCCTTCACTGCTAGCCCTAGAGTTAACTCTTTGTCTCTGAACAGAAACTTCAATGTAGAAAGGTCAGGCCTAAGCCAATCTGAACTTGAAAACAGGTATTTAAATCCTGAGGGGATGCAGGGATGGGGGGACAGGAGGTTGAAATTACTGTTGTCATATAAATACATGAAAACCCATTAAAATATTTACAAGACACAGCTAATCTCAAGATAACACTTTTTGACCATTGTAAAACTGACTCATCAGTATAATGGAGTGTATTTTTGGCTACTTTATTTCAACTTTCTTTTTTTACAGTTAATATTTACCAAGTCTCTGGGGCCTAAAATTACCTCACCCTTTTTCTTCAGGTCTACAGCTGCAGTTTCTTGCCTCACCATAGAAACGCCTGGAATGCAGAGCTGTTTCCTTTTCTGTTAAGAAAATAAGGGAAGCTGAAGTAGCAACTACCACCAAGAGACAGATAAATGCCCTTATAATTGACTAATTAATAACTTAATGCTACATTACTGGGAGGAATGTAGGTGACTTTTAGGTACTTTGGTACTCCAACAGGCAGTAAGTCAGATACAGTACCTGGTGTATCTTATAGTGTCCTCAGAATATGTGTTTATCTGGGCTTATAAGATCAACAAAAGATAAAATTCATTTTTCTTAGTTAGTCCATAGAAGAACTTTTTGGCTTTTCAAAGCAGCCAGTGATTATAGCCTTTTGTTTATTTGAAAGTTCAGCATAAAACCTAAAGGAGATTTGAATTTCAACTAGTCAAGTGGAACCCCCAGACACTAAGGCACTGAAAATCTTGAGTCCTTTTATAAAATCTTGGCCTCTTTTTATTTACAGAATTCTTAAGCAGAGTGAAAGCTCCATCTCCCTGAGCCAAGAATTATATCTTTTGAGCCATGCCAAGAAATGAGGTAGAAAAAGATGAAAAACATTGTAGTCCTAGAGTTGATGGGACTTGGCTTTGAAATGGCTTCTGTGATCCTTCCCATTACAGTACGTATGAGTGGAAGGAACTATAAATACTGATATCTTTCAATAGTGCACAATGACATCTTTTTATTGCATCTGTTACTATGTATGAAAATCACAGTAACCACAATGTCATATTCTGTATTTCTGGGATAGAAATTATTTTTATACTTTGCATCTGAATGCAGAAGTGTTACTAACTGCTATTTGTCTTTTGGCAACATTGCTATAACTTAAGCCCAACAAAGTTATTACTCAGTTATGAAGACAGAACTTGGACACAGTGAGTGCTGATATCAGAGCATAGTACCATGGAAAATGAGTTTCCTAGGAACATAAAACACTGCTCATTATTTACCTAGTCTCAGAGTTTAATATGGGGCAATGACATGTATTACCATATTAGATGGTCTGTAACTGTTATAATAGATTAGTCTTATGAGGGTTGTTTGGAGAAAAAAATTGAGAGAATAATATTATCCATCTATCTAGTTAGAACTGGGCCTATGCTTTTCTCCTGAGTATACAACCTACAGCTCTCAAAGCTAGAAAGGGTCAGTATCAGATCAAAGAAGCAGTGCAAATGACATCTGCATTTAGAGCTGTATGAGCTACTTTTATATCAGCAGGGTCAGCCTCCTCCATGTGCAATTCAACAAAATAAAGTCATGCAGCTGAAGGCGTCTTGCTGTTCTCCTTACCTGTTGGATGGATGCTGCCGTCCGTGGACAAAGAACATCTGCTCTTCTTGTAATTCTGCTTTTGAACCATTCTGAGTTTCTAAACCAGTATAAAAAGATAAACTAAAATTGAAGTCAGGCTGGGCTGGAAATTTCAGGGGTCCAAGAGCTGATTCACATTCTTGTCTCAAAAGTAGCAACATCTGTCAAAGAAGCAAGACAGACAGCTGCAGGCAGCAAGAGATTCTAAATATAATCTACTGCCTCATGCCTGTTAGATTCTTTTTTTTTTTTCTGGACAGAGACAGTCTTTGGCTTTGACTTTGGCTTGTCTTAGTCAAACGCAACTCCAGGAATGAAAATTATAGTGATGGTAATTGGACTAGTGCAGAAATGTGCAATGGCTTGTTATGAAAACTCTACACCCTGGAAACATTCAAGGTCAGGTTGGATGGGGCTCTGAGCAACTTGATCTGGTGGAAGATGTCCCTGCTCATTGCAGGGGGGTTGGACTAAATGACATTTAAAGGTCCCTTCCAACCCAACCTATTTGATGTTTCTATGAATATTGGAAAAGATCTTTCCACTAAATATGGATCCCTGAACCACAAACATCAATGGGACCATATTATTGGTCTTCTTCATTTTTATCTGCCATGAACGTTAGCAGGACAGTGGTTTCACAGAACAGTTGACTGGACCTCAACATTTCAGTGACAGAAAGACTACAGCAGAGTTGCTTTAATATCTCAATCTACTCAACATGATATAACTTATTCAGGTGGCTGGGTCAGGTAGGAGAGGAAAGAAGAATCAAGGCTAATATACCTACAGTACCAAACCAGGATCTCACACACAACATCGGCAGAGAAGCTTTAGGTTTGCAAAACAAATCAGAATATGGTCAAGGGGGAAGTCTTTTTAAATTAATAATTTAATGGTAAGAAATATGTCATTGCATAAAGGCAATATTAAAAATGTGGAATCAACAAGGTGGAAGAGAACTTACCGCCTCTACTGTTCAAAGCACTGAATATTTGCATACATGTGTTAACAAAGAAGTGAAGCAAGCATTGTTATCAACTGCTGAGTCAGCTGGATCAGATCACTGTTTTCACTCAGTAATAAACATCTCCTATTGAACTTAATTACCTATGATGTCTACAGTACTGCCATCTATGCTGTAACTAAAGTCACTCCATAGTTTGCTTACCAAACTGTTAAAGCACTTCTATTGTAATGTACCATATTTTAGCCTGGGGGAAGGTGTAAATAAATCACACTATACGAAATAATATATCTTATTTTCACGCAGTCGTGGACTGGAACATTCTTATTTTGGACATAAAAGCATATGATCTTGTTTCCACTGGATGTGAAAGTGAAAACAAAGCAAAACCATTCAATTCAGGCAGAACCTAATTCATATTTGGTGGACATGTCTATAAATAGATATCAGCTGACTGAAGCTTTGCCACATATCATTCACCAGCTAATCTTCATCTTCAAAATTCCATACAATCATTCATCCTCCTCACACCTCTCTGTCGTGCTTTTGTCTGATTCCTTAGGTAAAACACAGGCAGATAACTGAAAAAATTATCCAAATATTTCAGAGGAAATGGAAGAGCCAAACACTGGAATCATATGGAGCTGGGTAAAGCCATCATGTTGCTCAAGACTTGCACTGGACTGTGGTTTGTTCTCATCACCAGACGCAAAATAAAAGCATCAGCTGTTTCTTAACTCTTATCTTGCTGCTTGGAAAGCTCAGCACTAACTATTCTCAGTCAAGGTCTGGTCCTATATTACAACGCCAAGTCCCAAAACAGTTTCTTGCATGGTTTTGGTTTTGCTGACTGATTGATGGATAGACAACTCCTTCCCTGTGCAAATCCTTCTCTTTACTGACATGATTAGCTCGTGAAAATGCACTGCTGGAATAGGTCTGTAATGCAAAAAGATTAACCCTTTTTCTCTCTATGGTCCACTTTACACTAGACTCTTATCTTTGTCCCTTGTGTCTCAGAATTATGATAGAGGCTTTGATTACATGATCATTTAGCACTGGGCAACCGCCAATATTTACAGATATGAGGTAATTAGGCCAGGAGCACAGACACATTTCCTACACTGATTTCAGTAAGTTATCATATTGCACAGGTAAACTGACGTCCAGCAATTTCCCTATCAGAAAGTCCTATCTTAATTCATTTTCACAAGGGAACCAAGATAAGGGTGGTATGGGAAGAAAGATGCAAGAACACTGTTGAGAGGAGATCAAGGAAGGGACCTAAGATTGAAGAAATCTTCTCTCTTAATTTCTTGACCTCTTCTGGCTTAGATTCCATTCTGAATATTTAATATTTGTAGCATTTGCTGCTCAACTTCCTTAGTACTTTCTTTTCAATAAAATAAAATAAAATAAAATAAAATAAAATAAAAAGATTAGGGGAGAAAGGGAAAAAGAGAAGTTAAGCAAGGAAGAGTAAGCAGAAAGGTATTAACTTTCTCCAGGTCCATCTCTAATAGATCTGTGAGTTTCTTATTTAACTTGCAGTCCCTTTTTTTCTTTTCCTCTCTTCAATAATTATTCAGTGCATACGTGTATAGATGCATAATCAGGATATACGAACAACTGCAAATCCTACTGTACAGGATGCCCAAGCTGTAATTTATTTCAATGAGTGCTGTACTGAATTTATCTAACATCACACTAAACAAGCTATCCTTTAAAAATGCAAGTTTCATCCTTTGTCTAGATACTATCTTAAAAATATGTCAAACACAGAACAAAGTTAAAAACTACATGATTATAAAACCACTAAGGTAAATTAAAGCAGTCTGTAGAAAACACAGGACCGTGCTGGTTGATCCTTTCCCTGGAACAGACTGGCAGGTTTCCTTCAGATGAAGCTTAGACCCTATAGTTTCACCTCTGCCCGCACTCCTTTGGTACAATTTCAGACAAGCTGCTTCCAAAAACTGACACAATTAGTAAGCGTCAACTCTAGAATTATTCTTAATAGTCTGACCACTACTGTGATGTCTGCAACCACCAAACAGAACATTCAACGTCAGTTCCTCGTGTGGATTTTTTCTAGAGGTTTCCACAATTCTACCACATTTCTACTGTTTGCAGTCTGGGTAATACGTCCATAACTGGGTATGCTCACTAGCTTTGGGAAGACAAGAGCTATAATCTGAAATGCTTCGATTTGGAACAAGGAAAACTCCTTTAAAGTGAGTACAATCAGCAGCTGTCTGCCAACAGTCAAGCACGAGTTTAAAAAGAGTTTATAAAGTCTTTTACAGAGAAGCAGAAAGCACATAGCTCCTTTGGCCTTACTGAGGTTTGTAGGAGCATCTCAAACCCATGAGACAAGTGAATGAAAAATCATTGTAGAGATCCTATGTAGTTTTGTTAGTTACTGAGTTACTGATCCAGTGCCTGCTTTATTATCTCTGCCTACTGAGCTAAAAGATAAGCTTGTAGTTATTTAACAATCATGACCTGCAGGCCAAAGGTTTTAGCCTCATGCCTCAAAAATAGAAAGCTAAAAAAGTGCTGAACACTGCTTAAGATAACACATAAAGCAATAAGGCTCAGTTAACGCAGCAAAGCATCCTTCCTCAAGAGAAGTGGAATAGGGTTAAAATTCAGAAAAAGAAATTCAAATGTAACCAATTACTTCATATCAGTGGAGAATATGGTCCTGTTAAAGTCAAAACAGATAGAACCTGATATGGAGAAAAACACTCTACTTGCATGCAGCAGAACACCCAAGAAAAAGCATTTACAGAGAATGCAGTAAAATTCCAGCTGATGCAATGAGCAGGAAAAACTGGGTAGCAGAAAGTTGTTTAAGTACATGTCAATCAGAAGACCTTTCCTCAGGCATTCAATATGCAGAATCCTGGGGAAAGCCCAGAACAAGAACTCTTCATGTGAATTGCCAGGAAGGGGAAAAATGTACCCCTTCCTGGAAGACATGTTGTCAAAGAGTGCCAAAACCACTAGAAAAATTAATAAAAGGGAGAAAGGTAAAGAAGGAAAAAACAAACAACAAAAAAAAAATGCAGAGCATATTCAATGAGTAGGTACATAAGCAATCTAACAAGGGCAAGTGTAGAGTCT
>NW_010111825.1:0-15005 GCF_000699245.1 Pterocles gutturalis
AGTGGGGGTGACCTGGGGCCTGGGGACGGCCAGGTTGGCTCTCACACGGGGAGGTGGGGGTGACCCGGGGCCTGGGGACGGCCGGGTTGGCTCTCACACGGGGTGGTGGGGGTGACCTGGGGATGGCCAGGTTGGCTCTCACACACTCCACGGCTGCTCTCATTCCCCAGCACAAGCCTAGATGTTGTGCTGGTCGGTCCCACATTCCAGCGGTTTGTGCCTGCCTTCCCAACCCCAGCCACAGCGCCGCAGAGCTCGTAAAACCTGCTGAGTGTTTATCGCTGCACAGCATCCAGTCTGGACTCCAGAGGAAAAGAGGAAGGAATGGCCTCACTCCTTCGCTCAAGACTGCGTTAATAAGAGCAGATATTCCAGCCAGAAGGAACAGAAGTTGCACAGTCTTTGCTGGACAGTGGATGTGCACAGATACCCCTCCAGCCCATCCAAAGGATCCACCCTTACTGTGCTAGGAGCAGTAAACATTTTTAACAGCATCTAAAAAATAATAAGCACTAGTACCTTTAAATTGCTATCCCTCATTGCATACGGAACAGTTAACGCTATCAGGACAGGTACGACAGTACCTAGCTGGCACTGCCTGTAAATCATGGTCTCAGTTAACTAAAGCCCTAACACAGAGCAGTGCAACATTTTCCTACAGTTTCAATTTATGACAATTCTCCCAGCCCTTCACTATCTGCAAAAGTGATATTTCCTTCACTTCCATCGCTTCCCAGGCTGGCTGCCCACACTGAGCTTTAAACAAACAGTATCTTGAGAGCTGGTGGTTTTCATACCAGATATGACGCCAGGTACTCATTCTCAGACAAAATACCTATTTCATGCAAATTTGGAGCCTGTTTGAAAAATTAGGCCAATGACCAGGAGTTTCAGCGTGTCTCACTAGGAACACCCAGGCACTTTCAGAAATGACTGCAGTCTCACTCTTGAAAACCAGGCCCCTGAAGAGAGTTTTAAAGTTGACATGGCAAATGGAGAAGCCCCGACGTCCTGATATTCCTTTGAGAACCCTGATTTAAAAGCTTGACTCAAAAGCGCTTCCCAGTTAAACGCCCGAGTTCGAGCTGAGGGCTTTTTCCTCAATCAGGACCAAATTAAAATGAACACAGAAGACTGAATTTACACAACAAATCATTCATTAATGGAAGGGACAAGAGGGGGTAGGGAAGAGAACGAGAGACTGCGTGAAAGCAAGGGAGAGCCCACACATGAGCAGATGTATAAGTGAAACTACAAGAAACAAAGTGCATACCAGAGACTATAAAAACAGTATCTCCTCTAAGAGTAAAAACGCTTTAAAAGAACTTCAGTGGAAAGAGAGAAGGATCTGGTGGAGGAAGCAGCCGCCCAGCAGTTCCTGTGCCCGCTGTCACCGCGAGGCCGGGTATGTCCAGAGCAGGACGGCTCCGTCTGCGCTCACACTCACAATGTACTTGTTCCCGGGGCAGATCTTGAGCCGGGTGATGCTGCCGCTGTGGCCCACCCCAACGTGCGTCACCGTGCCCTGGTTGTAGTCCCACAGTTTCACCAGATGGTCATCGCCGCCTGCAGTGGGCACAGAGGAAGAACAAATGATTACACGGAGTTCCGTTGCTTTTTGTTCCCAGATCGCAGGTAGTGGAGTGCTTAGGCATTGATCTGATTTGGGAAGAGTTGTTGCTTTTTGTTCCCAGATCGCAGGCAGTGGAGCGCTTAGGCATTGATCTGATTTGGGAAGAGTGGGATACATTGCCTTGGGCATTATGGCAAAACCAGCTTCTTTTCAACTGAAGCAGAGCCGGTGCCTGGCAGAGCGCTCAGGACCGGCCCTGGCAGGTCACAGTGAGCCATGGCCAGCAATCGGTACTGACAATACAGAGAGCCTTCGGAAGGCTCTTAACCAACATTGCTTTAAGAGGTTAACCTAAAAGAACTGGTGCCAACATCAAATCTGTATCTACACGATACCACAGCTCGTCTGTGCTAGCGCCAGGCTCCCAGAGGAGATGTCACCATGGTGGGGAAGGTGTGAGCCCGAGGCTGATGGAGCCCGGAGCCATTCCCACCAGCACACCGGCAGAGACGGCCACGCTGCTGGAGAGGGGCACGTGAACAAACCGCTCCAACACGTGGTGCACACAGCTGAGCTAAATGAGGAGCAGGGCAAGGAGAAACCCTTGGAGCTAGCGCCAGGCTCCCAGAGGAGATGTCACCATGGTGGGGAAGGTGTGAGCCCGAGGCTGATGGAGCCCGGAGCCATTCCCACCAGCACACCGGCAGAGACGGCCACGCTGCTGGAGAGGGGCACGTGAACAAACCGCTCCAACACGTGGTGCACACAGCTGAGCTAAATGAGGAGCAGGGCAAGGAGAAACCCTTGGAGACATCTGAACGCGTGGTGCACACGGCTGAGCTAAATAAGGAGCAGGGCAAGGAGAAACCCTTGGAGACATCTGAACCTTGTCTTCACCTTCACATTACATCTTGCAAGACTGAACCACTGCATCTTCCAAGTCTGAACCACAGCCTTTTGAGAAGTATTTTTTTTCAGTGACTCATTTTATTTTCCCCTTTAGCTGACCCCTCCTTTGAGTTTTTTCTTTCCTTACTGACATCCTTGGTTCATTGCCTTCCTTTTCCTGCCCTTAATACGACCTCCTCTCCTCTACTGTCATCCCCCCACTCACCTGTGACAAAGTATGCCCCGTCCGCGGTGATGTCCATCCCGTTGATGGAACCCGATGCAGACCCTTCCACTTCTCTGACTGCAGAGCCGTCAAACACTTCCCAGTACCCGATCTAGAGAGCAGAGCGGAGCAGAGCGGAGGGCTCGGTCGTGCATGAACAGCCCCCAGACTCCAGCACTGCCCCGTAACACACCCTCCGGGGGACGGACAGGAGTTCCACCCCATAACAAGCGCCAGACTTTGTGTTCTGGACTGGCTGCAAGCAGAATTCCTGCAGGTTTGCTTACCTTTCTGTCTGTTCCGCTGGTGATGATCTGGTGCTCCTCAGGATGGTAACACACACATTTGAACAGCGTGTTGGCAAGAATCATTTGTTTTCTTGTAAAACGCCTGCAAAACACCCCCAAACCAGGACAGAGCAATAGGGTCACAGAGTGAACTCTGACTGCCTGAACTATCTCTGCCTGCGCTAGACATCAGACCTCTCGCTCTGCATGGATGTTTTCAGGCATTGGTCTGGGTTCAGGGTTTCCTGAAGCCTCTGAAGGTCATCAGTTCTGCTCCCCAGCACAGCCGCCTTGTACGACTTTCGATCTGCTGTCATATGAAATTAAATTTTTAAATCCAGAATACTTCCTAGGTGCTATTCCCTTTGCAAAAATGTCCTCATCCTTACCACAATGCAGAAAGCCTGCAGAGCTGCCACAGCTTGACAAGAGTCATACAGTGCTGGAAAACGGAGCTGGTGGGAAACTTCAGAAACCACCTGCACCAGCCCCTGGGCCAAGCAGGAGCCAATACAAACAAACAACTTGAGACGAATGTTTGTTGAAACTTTTCTGAAAAGTTTCTGGCATTGGAGGTTCTATATTCCCTGACTTGATTGTTCTTTCTAGTAATTTTTATTTCCTAGTGGTCTTTTTCCCCTCCTCCTTCTCGCTATGTGCTGTTCTAAACAGGGCACGGTGACCCGAGAGAGACATGACCGGCGCTCCAAGTGCCTCGCAATACTTATCTGGCTCCTTACACAATATCCCAGATGATGCACGTTCTGTCGAGGCTGGCTGTGACACACTCCCGGTCATTCTTTGTAATCTTAATGCAGGACACAGCAGACACATGCTCCTTCAGAATTTCCCCCAGTTTCTGAGTCTTTTTGCCAATCTCCCAGATCCTCACCTGAAAATCAGCAACAAACATCTGCTCTTGGACCACCTGGTCCTGACTGAGCTCAGGAGGATGCCTACGGCACTCCAGAGCTCTGCGTTTCTCTTATAACACCCACAGGGACTGGATCTCAACGGACTGTCTCTATTTTCCTGTGGGTTATTCATGCAGCTGACTCGTAAAACTGATATGAGTTCTTGAGAGTGCAATCCACTTGGTTCAGGAATTCATGACCCCAGACCTTGTTTTTGCCAAGTTCCTGCTCTCCCGTGCTTCAGCTTACACACTCTTGGTCAGGAAAAAGCTTGTAGTCCATGAGATACTTCCAGCAGTGCTTTAAAGATAAAAGAGCAAGGCTTCTGCAATGGCATATAAAATGGAATATAAAAAAGCTACATGCTATTTGTGCTCCATATAATGCCAGCAAGTAAATACAAACCAGCTCTTTAAATCTTTGATGTGAAATATGTGTCTGAAAGCACCTCTTCCCAGCGGTGGTAACAGCAAAAACCTTTCTGCTTTGAGGATGTGATCCTTCACACCTTGCATTTACTGCCCCACTAGTGCCAAACTTCGTGATACCTTTTTGCTTTTACCTTCCGTTAAGGTCAAATCCTAGTGAAAATTTAGAAATTCAGACACTGATGTCAAAAGCAGAGAGCGTTGACCTTCATGTTTTCAAGTCTGCTGCTGAGTTACCTCCGGGATCTGGATGTCCAGTTCCCACTGGTGAAATGATCAGAGCATCCGGATCCCTTAAGCAACCCCGACAGTCACAGCTTTCAGGAGACTGATTTTGACAGAACTATCAGCATTTCAGAACACCTTTTTTTGTGTTCCAAATGAATACTGCAAGTGCTCCCCTGCACTTCTCATTTCTGCCTAACCAACCTTCCACTTTAATCCCATCGTCGGCTGTCTTTGCCAATCCAGAGATGAACTAACCAGAGCCCTGTGCCATTCTGTGTGTGTGGGTTCAGAATCTAGGTCCTCATCCTCTGCATCCTCTAGTGCTCATCACCCACGGTACTTAACTGTTCTTTTATTAGTGAAGGGTTGACGTGGCTCATCATCCCGCATGTCTCTACACAGTGAGACACGGCAGTGCTGCCTGTACTGCTCTATGGGAAAGATGAGGTGTGGAACGATTCAGAAAGATGGTGCAATGATTAGGACATTAGCCTGAGATTTGGAAGACCCAAGTGCAATTCCTCACTCTTCAAGGCTTCCCGTGCCAGCTCCAGCATGGCACGCTGACCGCTTGAGATCAGGGCACACAAACAAAGCACAGGGCAGATAAATCAGAGTCAGGAATCCCCACATGCTCTTAAATGTCTGGTTCCTTGTCAGACTGCAGGGAGCAAGCCCAAAGCAAGACAAGAAACTGAACACGAGCCTTCCAAGTCTGGTTATTTATTTTTAATACAAATAAAACCCCCTGTGTTTAAATTATTTAAACATTAGGATAGAAGTTTCACTTCTACAGATTGAAAAGGGCCATGTCTACACAAAGCGCATGGAGCAGCCAAAGTACACGGTGTTGGGTTTGTATCGCTGTAAAACAATTGTTGAAGTGCACAGGTATCATGCCTACAACACGCCTCCTGATTGTCATTGTTATTTGTACTGAAATGTTTCCATAATTGCACTAGAAACTGAATTATTATTAGTCTTTTATTAAAACCACCACCTAAACCAGAGTACCATCCCAGAAAATCAGGAAGTTACCCCATAGACACTGTAACGATATAAAGTGAACTGTGTGCTATTAATAAATTCATACAGGCCAATCTAGACAGGACTAGGACTTCCAAGGCAATGACAGAAAGAAAATCTGTGCTAGAGCACAGTTAGATGGTGGCTTGCAAACAATGGCTAATGCAAATAAGCCAAACACAGGGGAGAGACAAATAAACAAAAAAGATTAAGAGCATATTCTGCATTAGAAGGATTTCCAAGCTTACCATGCCAGGAGAAATTGGGGCATTGTTTTACATGATGCCCTCTGAGAGCAAGAGATTTGCATATATCAGAAGCTAATATCGTCAGACTGGGTCCCTTGCTCAGGTGAAAGCTAAGAATAGCTCACTTTCTGACTAAGCAGGTACAGACACTTCGCAGGCCCTGTGATGGGAGCACAAAGCTGCTCCAGGTTTTTAAGCAAAAATTACCTGCCCTTCACCTCCTCCACTAATGATCCGTTTACAGTCGCTCGTGGCAGTGATTGCCGTCACTCCCAGGCTGTGGGCATGGTCAATCACGTACAGGGGCTGGCCAGTGTCACCCACGAAGGCGCGGATTTTCCCGTCATTCCAAGCTGATGAACATAAAGAAACAGATTACCCAGGCACACAGACATTCCTCATATTATTTCCAATGGAACCTGTTTTTTTATGAAGTTCCTTTATAAGGCGCATCCTGTTAGATCACCAGTATACACGTGAAAACCACTGTACCGTAGGTGAACCTGCAGAGCAACAGTCCCAAATTAACTATTAAAATTTAATTCCTTTTTGATTCTGGCTATGGACAAATGGCTTTGGTAACAAAGGGGGGCTCCATCTCTGCTCCAGGACTGCAGGAGTTCCTGGGTAACCCATCTGCTCATGGCGATGGGCAGCAGCTGCATGCAAGAGATGCTTTACATACACCACAGGTGTGTTGCATACACAGTTAATATTTTAGAATTAGGTCTTTTGAATGAGACTGAACTGCATTTTGAATTGCTGGAATTCACATCCAAAGCAAGGTCTCCAAACCGTGCCTTCCACAGACACCGTAACCACAGCACTAGGGAACCGGGGCTGTGAGCAAAGTCCATCAGCCCAGCTGCAAGCAAAGAGCCCTTTGGGACAAGCAGTGACCTGTATTTAAACCCATTCCCAATGTAACCCTCTCTTCATTCTAACATACTGATGTTCATGACATTTGGCAGCACTTGAAGACTGGACTGAGCCATGGGTCTGGACTGACCGTTACCTGAAATGATGCTCTTGCCATCCCTCATGACCTCTATGGCATGGCAGGTCACACTGGGGACGATGATCCGTAGAAGCTCCCTGTGCTCTGGGGTGTACCAAACTCGAATGTCATTTTTGGAGCAGGTAACGAACAGGTCAGAAATTCCCCTGGAAAATTCAGAGAGGAGTGATGACGAGGAGGGGCATAGAGAAAACACTTCTTCCTTGTCAGATCTTAAATCATCCTTCAAAGCTGAGCTGTTTCTAACGTGCAACTGTCACCTTCCCAGCAGAGATCACCATGGTCAAGACAACGGCCTTTTTCGTAGGATCACCTTCCTCATGTAAAGTCTACCCTGCTCTGGTTTCTACTCGAAGATTCATTTTAAGGAACATTTACAGTGAAACGAAAAGAATTCTTTCTACTTTTCTGAAGCTGTGACATATATTTCCCATATTCAATCTCTAAGCAACTTCACGTGATGTACATAATAGACACAACAGTAGGTGTAGAGGTGCCGACCGCCCAGATTTAACACCAGGGACTAACAGCAGCCTCATATTGTAAAGATGTCATTTTTTATCTTGCTTACTAGATGATTCCTATTCAACATTGCTGAAGGCAATAGAAATGACAGAAAAAGCCTGTTCGTAATGTACTTGTTATACACGTTTGAATAAGAAAAAGACCTCCAGCATTTCAAAAGCTATGGGACTGGGTGCTTTGAAATCATCTCTAAACTATACATCCCAGGGATCTGACAGGCAGTGAAATCTAGAAAGGTACCACAAGCTTTTGTTCAACATCACCATCAACGCCCAGAAAGATGAACCTGGACAGAGAGAAATGGCACAATAAAAGTGTGGCCCCTTTCAAGCCCAGCTTGCGCAGGTGCTTTATAAAGCAGGATAACATCAGCAACTGAAGTATTCTGAAATAAGCCAGAACAGGGAAATTAAGCCTCTATTTCCCAATCAGCGATATGCTCTGTTTAAGAGCAGGTAACAGATAAAAAGTTGAAACATCTGTGCAAGGATGTGGTCCTGTAGTCCTTACAATCATCACTAAATCCAGCTCATCCTCCTACCTGTGATGCAGATGTGTCAGTTGGGTATATTAGCACCAGATTACCCTAAATCTCTAAATAATTTTCTCATTAAATTTGAAGGATGTGGGTTTTTCAGGCTGGTGACGAGCAGGGAGGAGGGCTTCTTGCATTCTGCACTTCGCTGCACCTTGATCAGATATGATCCTTTGTGCCACGTCAAGAAGTGATTCAGCTGTTGCATGCCAAAAATAGAGACTTTAATTGGGATCAAACTCCCATTCTCTATTTGGAGAGGAAAAAAACGCTCCGTGGTGGTTTTGTTTTTTAAAATAAAGTGTCACAATCCTACTATACATGAAGAGAGAACATTTGCTGTCTGCTCACAAGACAAAAGCAGACAGAAAACACACCAGTATACCCAGCATCTCTCGTCACAAGCCTAGAATTTAATAGAACATGCCATGTTGTCAAACACGGAATCATTAGTGGTGCTGAGACCCAAAAAGGCTCTTTGAACAGCTCTGTTAGCCAGGTTTCAGCTGCCGGTACAGGTGGGCAGAGAAGACGACACCTCGACGAGCTCTAGCTGCGACAGGGGACCCAGCAGCAGAGCTTCAGCATTCACACTGCTGGCAGGTGAGGAGCCTGGCTCCCATCACACCAGCCCCAGGAGAAAAGGGGGAGGCTGCCACCACTGCTGTTACCCAAACATAAAGAATTCTAGTCCTTTTATTTAGAATTCTTTTTTGCAGATGGACGATTTTTCCAATTCTCCAACTGAACTGCTGCCTTCTGCTTCCCAGCAGCCGCTCACTGTCACCTTTGCATTTCACACCCGTAAGGATGTGAACAGGCTTTGGGTTCCTGGTGGCTAAGAGGTGTTTACGCCAGTGTCCTGACCTCACCTGCAGCTCACTCGAATGCCTTTACCAGCCAAACGCATCCCTGCCAGTGATACTCACACAGGAAAAACAACGTCATGGACGGCTTCGTGGTGACAGGCAGCGATCAGCTCCTCTTTAAATGATGTGTAGTTCACTCGATAAATCTGGCAGTTACTTGTCCCTATGAAGAACTGGTGACCCTGACCTCTAGATGTCAGGGAAGTGACAGCACCTTGAACTTGAATTTTCCTGTTAAGAGAAAGCAGACGTTTGGTCTGATGTTGACCTTGAGGTACTTATTTTCCAGCTTCCCTTCTTCCCTGACTTACAGAGCTTTGCCTTTCCCTGCTTCCCCAAAAACTCTGTACTAGGCTGTGCTATCAATACGCAAGAACGTGCTCACAACTAACATTTCATTCCCAGCCACAGGTTAATACTTCATTTGATCTTGCCTGTCCCATCTGCTGCTCTGCCAGGGCTTGCACAGGCTCTGCTTCGGAGACTTGGTTTTCTGGAGCAGGGCCCAAGGTAACAGCATGTTTGTTGATATTCTTACTCAAGTGCACTTAAACATCCCATAGTCAAGAATATTTCCAGACAGTTTAGATCTTCTGGGAATAGTTTGAATTGTACAAAGCTAAGCTTGCAGAACTGTACGCTTAAGCTGGCTCCTCAAACAATGCAAAATGAATAGCTGCGAGCCCTATTTTCAAATCACATTCAGGGAAATGACGCCCGCGGCTTTCTATTTTGTATGCAGAAAAAAGCTTTGCATGTACTTCAGCACTCCCAGACACGAGCCTATAAAATTAGCAAACCCCTCCTTTACAATCCCATGTCCTCCAGCAAACCCTTTTTTAGCTGGCAAATACCACTCTTTCTCAGCTGGCACAAATAAGTGTAATTTCCCTGACTTCAGCAGACCTGTCTCACTTTGCACCAATTTAGGACCTGACTCCTAATGGCCAAAAGGAAACACCGGCCGTTTAAAATGACGGATGAGCAGGGCAATTCACTTCTGTGCAAACACATGCAGCAATTTTCAGTCTGCTTCAGCTTCATTACACTGGAAGCATACTGTCTATTTTTTCTGCAGGACTGAAAAACTGAGATTTATGTGGATGATGCCTTTATGTAGGAATGATGGGTTCTTGCACTGGGAGCCTTTGGGGGAATTGTCACCTCTGCCCTCCCGCTTCTCCCGTCTACAAACTCACTTCATCACTTTGTAGTTGGAGCCTTTACAGAGAGCTACGATCCCTCCTCCAGTGCCAACCACTGTATCGCCCGTCTTCAGCAAAAGCAACGCTGTGACTCCCTAGGAGAAAAGAGAATTAAAATCCAATGGGATGGAAGCTGAGTCTCTTTATTGCCACAGCCGCGCTGAACAGCACAACGGAGCCTCTGTCATGTTCCTGATGGCCACGCTTACGGCACTCAAATACGGTTTATCGGTATTTTTTGACTGACCTAGGCCGAAGAGTGACTCTCTAGAGCGAGAAAAGTGTTATTAATTACAGGTGTGTATGAACTGCCACAGTGTGAGTCTTTAAAGAGCGAGGAAACAGCATCCTCGTGGATCCTTCAGAGCAGCTGGGACCATGTACGAGCCTGCACATCCTTCCAGCAGACAATACACACATTTTATAGTAGCACCTCCACTTTTCCTTTCACTGGTTCTTCCTCCATCAGGAGTGAAAACAACAGAGGATAAACCTCAGCCTAAGCATCCTTTCCTACAGCTGCTTTTAGGACAGATCCTCCGTGTCCCAGCCCCCCTCCCTGGCTGACAGATGGAATCCTGTCTCCCACCTATTGGCAATAAAACACATTTATCACGGAAAGGCTTTGGAAATTAGTCAGCCCGGCATCAACATGGGTTTCTGCTCTTTACTGAGATGAGTCGATCAACAGGAGGTCAGCCAGTAGGAAAAGCAGAAATGCTTTTCAGTGGATAAAGTACCAGACTAGAGGAAAAAACCAACAGCAAAATCAACAAATAAACGAACACAGTCATCAGCCTTACCACAAAATTTCAAGTAGAAGAAAAGTCAGATTCTGCTTCAGTTCTGCTACCTGTGAAGTAATATTACTCTTCTGCATACAAGACAACAGATTAATTCTTGAAAATCTCTGAGACCCCAACATAGGCTGCAAGAGGAGTGAAATGACGTTTATGGGGTTAAATCCTGATTTTCTTACTCAAAAAACTATCCCTGCTACCTCGGGGGAACATATGCATGAGTGAAATGGAAAAAAATAAAAAAGGAAATAGGGACCTTTGTGCCATCAAAACTTGGACTGAAAACTGAGCCCTGTCACGAAGCAGGCGTGTACGAGAGGCACTTCCACTCTCTCCACGTGGGCAGAACCTCCTCGCCATCCGTTGTTCCAAACCAGTGCGGCCAGCTGGCAGCAGTCTGGGCTCCCCGGCGCTGGGGAGGACTCTGCTGAGCTCGACAGCTGAAGCTGCGATACAGACTCCAGCAGCACTCGCCCCTCCTGAGGTCAGTGAGCAGCGTTGCCAACTGTTGTGACAGCACCAGCGGTTTCACAATATTCTGATTTTTGTCCTTTAAGCCCAGGCTCACAGAGCCATTACGTGAAAACAACAATTGCTGTTTGGGGGAGTTTTTTTTCTGGAAAAAAGCAGCCCCAGCTCTAGCATAGTGTTGGGAAAGCATGAAGAAGTCTCAAAGAATAACCAAGAGGCAAATCAGAATAATTCTGCATTTATTCTTTAGGAGGAAATCGCCGTCATGGGCTTTTTGAACAAATACAGGTGTCCGCACTTCATGACAGAGTTTGACATCTCAGCAGCACCGCCCAGAATTCCTGCTCTTTTCAAACATTCATCTGGCCTAACCCCAGAAATTTTCAGGATTAAACACCTTCAGAGTGTTTAAAAGAATGAAAGCCAGAAAATGTTGATTTTTGGTGTGGAAAGGGCTGAAGATCCAAGGAAGGGGAGAGAGGACATGAAGAAAGACGAGAAAACAGAATGTCCATTTGTGCTGTTTAGACCCGTAAAGGATGTTGCAAAAGCCACAGACAAGGTGTGATGAATTTGGAAAAATTACTCTGGTTCAGTTATCCAACCAAGCAGAAGCAATTGGTTGTTTTTAAAGTCTTGCTCATACTTTTGGAAGAAGAAAAAAACTTAATCACCATATCAGTAACTGTGCGTTCCCGTGCTGGCATTCCCAGCAGCCTTGCACCTACCTACACCTCGGCTTAAGGACTATTTAATGTCAGGATCAAATAAATATGGTTTACAGAAAAAAAAATATTCCTGATTTGTAATTTATTAGCACTGGATTTTTTCATTAGTCTGTCTCCACCAGTAGCATATCCAGAGTCTCCTGTAGCATCAGGACCGATTGCTGGGAAAAACCCAACCTCCAGAGAGGATTTTGTGCCGTACTATCACAACTTCACCGGGCAGGGAGCCAGGATTCATGCAAATATTGTTTGCAAAAGCACAAGAACAAAGGGATTCTTTTTAATTAGAAAGATGATGCACAAGCAGAACTGTTTCTGAACAATGTTTTTAAAAATTTCCTATGAGGTGCTGGCAGCAGTTTGCGAGTCCCCTGTTATCACAGGCCCATCGACTGCCTTTTGATCTCCTGTTTTGCAGTTTTTCCTGTAAAAGACTTCCCCCTCAAACGCCCTTTGGGTTTAGCACAATGGCAGGTGGCAGCATTCAAAATCAAATGTATGACTACGGAGTTTATCTGATTACAGCTCCCCGCTACTTGCTCATAAATTAAAGTTTTTGCAGCACTGCCCAGACTGCTTTGATTTTCCAAGGTATTCCCTTCAGTTCTTCAGGTCGAGAGGGAAGCAGGCATTACTGAGACAGGAAAAAAAACCCTTAAAGTGTCCTGGATTCATTGCCAGGCTCTCATCAGAGTCTGATTTCAACCTGAACTTAACAACTGTAATTCCTTCTTGTCCAGTCTGTTCCTTGAATCACCATGAGTAAACAGACAGTTTTACAAGCTGCTCCCTTTAACGATGCCATGAACGCTGTATTTTATATACTGCCAGTCCTCTGGGAGATGAGACGCAGAGTCTAATGTAGGAGGTTAAAAGTATCACCATTCATTATTTACTTCTCACAAAAAGAAACCACTGCTTTGAAGTACAATTATAAATAAAAATACCAGCAAAAATCCAGCCTGCCCATTCCCTTCCCTGCAGGGATACTTGCTCTCTGTCCCATTCTGATCTCTTACAAAGTTCTTGAGCACATTAGGAACTCTTCCAGTCCACCTCCTTTAAATTATTTTTTTTTTAACAATGCAAATCACTCCATCTATTTCTGAAAATGTATTTGCTATCGTACATCCCGCTTTGCATCTCAACAGGTGCCTTATAGCTCCTCAAACCTGCAATGGCGATAAAAATTAATTTTGTTCTTTATTCCAGTATTTATAGACGTTACAGAAATGCACTTAAACTTAATTCCCTGTAGATGGAAAACAAGTTGCTTCATTGTACCAGTGAGCTATTCTGCCACTCCTCTTCAAAACAGAAACAAAGAAATCTTCAGATCATGGCTGTATGATAAACACATTCTTAGATGTCTAAAGGCAAAGTTCCTTTAAGGTTAACCAAACTTATTTTCAATAAACAGCTTCTCCTCACCCAAGCAGTATCTAAACACTTTCTTTAAAGATCCGCTCGGCATGGGGGGGCTGTGGGTTCAGGGTTGGAGTTTCATGGTATGCAACTGGCTCAGGATTCCCCGGCGTGACGGGTGAACAAGATTTTCAGAGAGACAGGATAACCTTTGCTCAGGAATACGCATCTTTCAGATAGAATGGCAATGAAGTGATGAAAATGGCTCCACAACAGGAGGCTGTACGGCCAACCTCCCCGTGGGGAGCGGGGAAATGCCCGCTGTGGAATGGCATGGCTCACTTCTGCACCAGGCTGCACGGCAGCTTGGCTTTGCATGCCTAGAGAGGGGAGAATGTTTGTTACAAGTACTAACACATGGCTGGAACTTGATGATCTTTAAGGTCCCTTCCAACCCAAACCATTCCACGATTCTATGATTTTGGTACATTTTCAAAAAAGATACAAAAGAAGTACACACAGCTCCGCAGAGGAGGAAAAATAAAAATCAACACTTCTCCCAGGGTTAGTGATACGATGGACTAAATTATGTAGAAACAAGGACGCAAATACTTTTGTTTTGATAAATGCTGTGTTTTTGACTTGAAAAAACATCTGCAAAATACCTCTTGTGGCAGTGAAGGCTATGCTACAATTGGAAATTTCTGCCGTAAACCAGGAGATCCTACATGTGCTCAGCGAGGACTTGTTGACAGTCTGGTGACAAGGTATTATTTGTGTGCAGAGCTGTGCGACGGGTGGGTGGGAAGGGAATCACAGCACAGAGCTGGGAAGGGAGAACTGCAAAGTATGAAAGCAGATCTGACAGTAGCTGGAGATAAAAACGGACCAGCTCCTCCTCACTGACTGCAGACATACAGGTTTGCCCGGATGGATTTCCCATTTCGGGCACATGGAAACTGCACTGGGCAGAGAGCAGAGGGGGAGGTAAGCAGGCAGAGAAGGGGTGATGGGGTTGAGCTCGTGTCTGACCACAAAGCCTGACTTTGAACAGAAATGTCTGTTTTAAGCAACAGGGCAAAGGAGGAGATTGGAAGGACTACATGTTATTTCCATCCAATGTGAATGTCTCCTTTTCTCTCCCTTCTCCCGAAATGCCCAGGGGTAGATGCCATCACAGAACACCAATAAAACCAAGGTTAAGTCAGATGAATGCCTCCCAGCTCAGGTCTCACCCACAAGGCTGGGATCAGATCCATCTCTGGATCTTCTTACAGAATCATATTAGAGATGGGAAGGGACCTCGAAAGATCATCTAGTCCAATCCCCCTGCCGGAGCAGGAACACCTAGATCAGATCCCACAGGAACACAGCCAGGCAGGCTTTGAATGTCTCCAGAGAAGGAGACTCCACAACCTCTCTGGGCAGCCTGTTCCAGTGCTCTGTCACCCTCACTGTAAAGAAGTTTTTCCTCATATTCCAGTGGAACCTCCTATGTTCCAGCTTGAACCCATTGCCCCTTGTCCTGTCACTGGATGTCACAGAGAAGAGCCTGGCTCCATCCTCCTGACACTCACCCTTCACGTATTTATAAACATTCATTAGGTCACCCCTCAGTCTCCTCTCTTCCAAGCTCAAGAGGCCCAGCTCCATCAGCCTTTCCTCATAAGG
>NW_010111826.1:0-6303 GCF_000699245.1 Pterocles gutturalis
CAGGGCGGTCGGGACCGTGTGGCCGAAGGAGACCCTTTTGGGTTTTTCTTCTCTCGTACCGTGCATGCTTCTGGCGGAGTTCAGCCATCCCGAGAAAGTGCTCTGTGCTGCACAGCGAGAGGGGTGAACGGCTGTCGGAGAAGGAAAGCCTGCCCTGGGTGGAAGGGAAGTTTTCAGGGTGATCTTGGCCCCGTTGAAGCCAGTGGCGTGTGTTTTATCACTTTGAAAGAGATGGGGTGTCTCTTTTGGAGCCCTTTTGTTCCCTGCTTTCCGCTTCAAATCTCCTGCTTTCAAACCAAAGTGGAAGGTGCAATTTGGGGTTTGTAAAACACTAGATGGGGTTCGCATTAGCACAGCACCCAGAGCCAGCCTCTCACCGCACGGCTGTTTCAGCTCCCGCAGCTGGAGCCCACGCTGCTGTGCACCGGGTCGCTTCCCCGGCCGGGGTGTTATCGTCGGTGCAAGTGCTGCGCGTTCGAGCCGGCGGGAGCTGAGAGGCAGAAAAATGCAAAAAGCTATTTGCTTCTGGGAGCCAGGAACAAGATTTATTTTTTTGGAGTATATTGCAGTTCCAGGATTCACTTGACGGTATCGGAGAGACGCCGTTACCGGGCTGCAGAGCGGAAACCTGCAGCTCACGTATTCTCTGGCACAACGTGAAAAGCTCGGCCGCACTGTCGATGGCTTAGGATGGTCGTGGCTTTGTGGTGGAGTTCTTGCATATTTTCGGCACTGGTTTGCTTAGCAGAAATCCAAAAGTATTTGAAATCGTTAACAAAGATTGCTGACAAACTGCGAGAGTCATTGCTGTGGATATCGGTTTGGACACTAAAGAATTCTGCAGAAAAATGTCCCTCTCTTGCCAATTTGGTACATTTGTCTTGTTTTGTTGAAAATAACTGAAAAGTATTTCCTGGCTCTGTACCACCGTAGAGATGTGTGAAATAAACAGCTCTGTCCTTATCTTAGCCCAGCTGAAATATTTTCAGTTTCCCCAGAATTCCCCTGACGAGGATTAGTTTCTCTGATGATTAAGAGGTTCAGGATTTTGGTGGAAACAAACAATCCTTTTTTTTTTTTTCCCCCCTTTTTTTTTTTTTAGGGTAGGCAGCATGAATCCCTTTTGCATATATTCTTGGAATTATTTGTAATTAGCTGTGCCCACAGAGCCTGCACGTGCCCCTCTCCCCCCCATCGCAAGGTGGTCACCCCCTGCAGTCCCTCCCCTTTGCCCAGCTCCGTGTTGGGGGCAGTGGGGACCAGTAAGGGCCATCGTCCTCCTGGAGCTCCTCGTTCACTCTGGGGGTGTGTGTTCTGTCTGCAGGTTTCATCACACAGAAAAAGAGCGCAGGAAAGATGAAGCCTGAAATGACCCGAATTTGCGTTGGGCCATTTCACCCCTATACGCCCGTTTTGCTCCAGCGTTGATCTCGACACACCAGCACAGCGGGTGTTTGTGGTTTCCCCTTCCCCATCAGCCTTACTGCTGCCCTGGGGGGTGGGCCCTGCTGGACTCACCACTCTTTACACTCATTTTTATTTTTCCATTGATGGGAAACTCTTTCCAAACACCCTGAGTGCTAACGCACGTATGAGACGGGATTGGAGCCGCGTCTGTGCAATGGGGGAGTTCAGAGCAGGCGGAAGGCACTGATTAATGTTTACAGTTCAATAAATATTCAGCTTTTCTTCATCGAGGTCCCGGTGGAGCCTGACTAGAGCAGCCCAGGCTCCAAACCACGAGGTGAGGGATTTGGAGGCTGTTGTGGGCTCGCTGGTGGGCAGGAGGGTCTGGACCTCGCATCTTTCCCGAGGGGGGCCCGAGAAGCCGAGTCGCGGGATCAGAGGCCGGCAGTTCACTTGCTTCACCCTCGTGAGTTGATCCCTGGCTCGGGGTGATGTCAGGCTGGCTCTTTGGAGCCCTCCTCTGAAGCATCCGCTAAACAAACAGCTCCGCAGTAACATCAGCAGCAGGCTGTGTGGAGGGAAAATTGCCAGGACGCAGAGTTTGCTTCTAAGGTAGGAAAGTTTTTGAAGAAAAAAAATTAATCTCAGCGACATGAGGACTTCCCAGCCTAAGCTCTCTTCAGACCCAGAAGGATGCTATAGCTCAGGGAGACTTGGGGCTTTTCCTGTCCAGAATTGGCAAATGTTGATTCAGCAGAAATGTGGGAGGTGGGGGACACCACTGCAGGAGCACGGGGAAAAAAAAGGGAATTTCTTTCGTGCCAGGGTGTCGATGGGTTGGCTGATGCCTGGGATCTTAAAACAAATGTTCTCATACAATGCTGCAAAGGAATATAAGAAATTCTTGAATTGTTTGGCTGTCTGGAGCTTGGCACGCTTGGCAGATGCAGTGACAAGTCGAGATCATCCCAGGTGACATCCTCTGCGCTACAGGACCCTCGCCGTTTCCCAGCACCAGCTGTTCCCACCATGGGATGGGACTGGGGTCAGAGTATGCATGCGTGTGCTGCTGGCTCGGAGCCCCGGGTCCCTGCAGAAGGGCTCCTGGCTCGGTCTGGTCCAGGACACAGGCAGGCGGGCGGGAGCAGCAGCGGTGTGTGGCTCTCCGGGCTGTTTTCACTTCTGAGCTAAAGGGATTAGAGTTAGAAAGAAAATCCGCCCTTGGATTTATTCAGTCCTGGGCTGCTTTGCTCGTACTGCCAGGAAGGGAGCCAACGGGCTCTTGTGCCATCGGGGATCTCTCTGCCGAGCTCACTCAGTGCTGGCACCGAGTCCCGGGATGGCACCAGCTCTCAGCCCTATTTACATGGTTTGAACTTGAGCTGGAGATCCAGAGTTGCAAGGAAATATATTTTATACGCTGCTAATTCTCATATGATTTACCAGTATCAATAATATACAGCTGACTGAGGTGCTTGTGGGGTGTTTCTGTTTTGTTGAGCGTCGGATGGGTGTAACCGTGAGCCTCTTGAGGATTTCTGTATTTCTGGTTGTATTTGGAAGAGCAGTCTGTAGAGTGGCTTGGGGACGTTGTGTTGGGTTTTTTACAGGAAACAAACAGTTTTGGTTTTCTTTTTACAACAATTTTTGATGTATGGCAAAATCTAGGGGAGCTCAAATTCTGTTTGAACAACATCATGAGGTTCCTCTCCACGATGTTACATGATAACGTCAGGGACCTGACAGATGTGGGAGCCCCTTTGCTGGATCCACTGGCCACCACCAATGCAGGTTTAAGTTACGTGCCAGGGAAAGGAGCGCACTTTTGCAGTGGTACTAAGTCATCCTTCACCTTCCGTGTTTTGCTGTAGGAGGTTTTCCAGCAAACCAGGAGCCTTGCAGAGGCGTTTGGAAGCATTGGCGTGCACAGGCGGTGGGTGTGATGGAGGGAGTGCAGCCAAGCCTGTGGTGGACAGAGCTCTTAGAAAGCATCATAAACCCAACCTCTAAAACACGATTCTCACAAGCTGTTGTTTCTGTTATCCTTCCAAGCACTGCTTCACATCGAGAAGCATATTTGAACTTGTCATGGCCTTCTTAGGACAAGGGCATTAGTTCCAAAATTAAACAAAAATTCACATTTAGCTAGATTGGGTGTGATAATCCTAATTCAGCACATGGGTCTGCGTTCGGTTAATTACCAGCTAACGCTTTCCTCACGCACGTAGAGGGGTTCAGAAATCTGCCTGGAATACATTCCGGCGCGCAGCCCGTGGCTGGTATGTGTTAAATTTCCTGCGCTGTTTGTTTATCTGACTCTTCGTCAGCCAACGTCTCGGCACGACGGCAGAGCGCCCGAGCTGCTGATCCGCGGAGTCGGGATGTCACGGCTAAACGCATCGGAATTTGGAGTTCCTAGCAGTGTGGATGGGTAGATCCAAACTTCTCTCTGACCTCAGCTGGAAGGCTGTTGGGGGACAGAAGTGGGGAGTGGCTCCTGAGACCGTCGTCGCCTGTCTGAAGGGTCGTCCTTGGTTTGGGCCAGGCTTTGGCTGCAGGTGGGGAACCTTCCCTCAGCCTCCAAAACCGTTCGAGGAGATGACCCTGGGATTGGTGCCAGGCAAGCCTTAGCCCGAGGAAGAGTTCGGGAACTCGGATGTACCAGTGCCATGGGCCGATCGATCCCAGTGCCCTTGCAGAACACCATCCTTTGGGAATTTTCTCCTCTGTAATCGCCCTGTGGAATGGATCAGGGAGGGCTCGGTGGCTCGTTTGAGATAAGCCGGCTCCCGGCTCACACCTTGGCTATCTCCTTTTAACTGCAGAGTCCTTGTTAGAAGGTCAGAAGAAACTTGGTTCAGGGTTTGGGTAATTTTGGGGTGAAGATTCGAGCACTCACATCTACTTGAGCTGGTTGACCTGTGTCTGCGCAGGGATGAATCAACTCCAGGACTCACCACGCTGCTGAGCTGCCCAGTGCCGCATCGTCAGCTGTAATTTGTTTGGGTTCTTACGAGAATTTATTGATGCTGAGATGGAATCTGAATGAAATTCCATCGGAGTGACAGGTTCGGTCCGGCTGGGTCCCTGTTTAGAGAACCCCTTGGGATGTTAATGCTCTCTGAGCCGATTCCACAGGAAGCACTAACGGTTTGCTCCTGATTGTAACGTGTGACCGTACTCAGACCAACTCTTAGTACTTAATCAGCTGAAGTAAATTAGGTGACAAGGAAGCTCGAGCTGGCTCAAACCTGGCCAAGCATAACTTATTACATAAGCAGGATTCCGTTTATGTTCAAGCCCGATGTACTTTTGATACATGTGTTAGACCCCAGAGCTGTTTGGGAAAGTCTGAGCCTCTTGGCGTTATTTTTTTTAAATTTTTTAAGAGTCTAAGAAAACAGGAGATTGAACAAGTTTGTCACATAATTTATTGAGCGTCTGCGGCCGTGCTAGCGTTCGTTTCTGCAGGGCAAGGGGCGAGGGCTCTTTGTCAGAAGCTGTGTGTGCCCGGGGAGGTGGAATTT
The DNA here is from genome assembly GCF_000699245.1 of Pterocles gutturalis. Taxonomy (NCBI): domain Eukaryota; kingdom Metazoa; phylum Chordata; class Aves; order Pterocliformes; family Pteroclidae; genus Pterocles; species Pterocles gutturalis. The sequence continues at coordinate 4,935 of NW_010111826.1, forward strand.
CCACATCGTGGAGCCGGTGGGAAGGTCCCCGTGGTGGGTGCTGGTGGAGTCGGGGAGTCACTGGGAGAGCAGCACTCGCTGTGATTCATCTGCATTCCAGGCGAGGATAATTTCACATAGACAATGTCTTAATAACGTTGCTGAGCTGAGGAAGTTGGTCTGCTCCATTTTTCATAGCCCTGTGGCAACGCTCGGGTTTGCATGTCAACACCACTGGAAGCGTTCACAGGCCGGGTGTCGGCACTGGCCGTTGAACGGCTCCAGCGTCGCTGCTCAGAGGGAGTATTCCCAAGGAACGGAGCCAGGCCAGCAGTGAAAATCCATCATGTCTGGCAATGTGTTATTTTTAAATGGGTGAAGTATTTGGTAGATCTAAAAGTGGCTTCTGGCAGCATGGCAGCATCTGGCTGCACGCACGGAGGCGTGTTGCAAAGCGATGAATGGGGCAGTGGGTTCATCGTGGGGCTCGGGGGTGCAGGCAGAATTCCTGGTGCCCCTCAGTCATACCCCTCCAGCATTTCCCTCCTCCTGTCCTTCTCCTGCCCCGTGTCCTCTCTCCAGTGCTGAGCATCTCCTCGGGGACTCCAACCAGCAGTTGCCAGTTATTTTCCTGCTGCAGACCATGTCTGAAAATTTGCAGCATCTTTTAGAAAGGTTACATTTTTTTTCCCGCAAAGTAATTGACAAATTTTTGGGTCGGATATTTTAGTTAAACTGAAAATATTAATGAGAAGCATGTGGGCTGTTGCAAGGGCTGACTGTGAAGATGAGCTGAAGGAGCCCATGAAAGGTTAGCGAGCTGCTCATGCTCGGAACACTCTGCAAAGGGGGCTCGGGACTCGAGTCCACTTTCCTTTGGAAACCGCTGCAGCAATGGCCTTAAATTGTTATTTTCTTCCTGGATTCAGCTTCTCTCCGTGTTTCAAAGTTTTTCATGGAATGCTATTCATTGCAGTCTAAACCACAAGTTTTAATTTGGAATTTTACTACAGCCAAATAATACTGCTAAAATGTCTCAGAGTAGCAGGCCCTGCTCTCCCCCGGCTCAACCCTGTGAGCACATTGTTTCAAAACATTCCAGAAAGTTAAATGAGGCTTTGGAGCTTGCCTCTGGAAAATCCAACACGCTATTCTTACTTCTTGTTTAATGAAAAAGGTAAAATGAAATTCTAGGCTCCGTCTTACAGGAAACGGCAATACGATGGTTTTCTTTGGAGTACTCGCAGGGAGTATTCCTCATTTGAGCTTAAAATTTGGTGATGAAGATTTCTTTTTTAAAACTAATTTTAAGAAAAGCCCAGGGAAGGTTTAGGGGGGAGCTCTCATTCGGATATCAGTTAAGGACTCGCAGGACCTTGGGTTTTTTTTG
>NW_010111827.1:0-349 GCF_000699245.1 Pterocles gutturalis
ATGAGGTTGATGGAGTTGATGAAGTGCTGGGTCTCGGCCGGGACCTGCTGCTTCAGGCACCCAATGCGGGTCTCGAAGAGGATGTAGGAGATCCCTGTGGGGGAAAGGCTTAATCCAGACCCCTGCAGGGATGTGAAGAGCGGGGCAGGGCAGGGGCAAGGGGGAGGACCCCCCTACCTTCCAGGGCGAAGCGGTAGAGCAGGTTGGCCACGTCCCCCACCAGCACCCCCGAAGGGCTGCGGCTCCGCTCCTCCCGCAGCCGCACCATCAGGTCCGACACCACCTCCCCGATGGCGTCTGCGTACAGCACCGCCTCCGAGGGCTTCAGCAGCCGCTTGTTGAGGACCTG
>NW_010111827.1:425-1966 GCF_000699245.1 Pterocles gutturalis
TTCCCAGTCCCCAGGTGCATCCTCCCCACTCCAGGCTGGAACCACCCCAGGGGTCTTTCCACCCCGCCATGGCCATGCCCTTCTGCTTGGGGTAGGGGGGGTCACGCTGCTTGCAGGAGAGCGAGCAATGTGAGCTGCCACCTGGGCCTTACACCCAAGGAAGGGACAGGAGCCACCTGTCACCCTGCAGAGCGCAGCCAGGGCAGGACTCACTCGGTGAAGGGTCCGTAGGGCAGGCGCCGGGTGTCGCGGTGCTCCTTCCACAGGGCCATGTCACTCCGCATGGGGTACTTGCCCTCCTGCCGTAGCAGCTGCTCCAGCACCACCGGGCTCCCAATGTTGATATTCTCGTAATGCCCGAAGGTTGACTTCCAGATGGGGCCATAGATGCGCCGGGACATCAGCTGAGACGCAGCAGAGCACAGCAGGGTGAATGGGACAGCGGGGTGGGGAGCAGAGCTCAGCACTGGGGCTGGATCAGTGCCTCCCTGCTTCAATCCTGACCCGTGTGTGTCCGGCAGGCCCCTCACCCATTCCAAGGACCCCTCAGCACCAGCTGGGCCCAAGCACCCACCTCTGACCCCCCAGGCTGGCACCATCCTAGCAGTGCTCTGCAGATGGGGTGGGCTGGTGTCTCCAGGCACATGTCCCCTGACAGCACTGAGCACACCAGGCACTGGCCCCTGGCACAGGCTGGCACATCCCTCACCCAGCCCAGAGACGTACAGAGGAGGTGGGTCTTTTGGGGAAGCAAGGCCAAGAGGCAGCAGGGACAGGGACAACCTCCAAGCACAGGGCTCTGCCGAGATGCAGGGCCATTGCAGAGCCTCCAAACCCTGCTGCTTCCAGAACATCCCCAGCTCCGCTCAACCTGGGGACAACAAGCCCCACGTGGGTCCTTGAACCCACTGCCTGATAAAGGTGGTTAATGATCAGCAGCGGGAGGGCAGTGCCAGGCTGGGGCAGGACAGGGCTGCTCCTGGGGCAGGCTGCCACCACGGGGCCACGGCCCTGGGGTCACAGGCTCACAAGCCAGCCAAGGGACAGCCACCAGCATCAGCCCTGCTCTGGGATTTGCAGGCCACAACCCCCCTCTCCTTGGCAGCACCCAACGGTGCCACACCTCATCGCTGGGGAGTGCTGTGACCCCTGAGCGCATCCCTCAGGGGCAGCCGGGCACCCTGTTGCAAGCGGATCTGCACAGGGCCATGTCCAAGGGGTGCTTTCCATCCCACCCAGGCACCGCCAGAGCCCCTGCGGAGTGGGGCCAAGCCCGGGGGGCTGCAGGGGACCTAGCAGGGAAGCCCTGGTCCCCATTTCCCCGGCTGCGGGAATGCACGTGGTACAATCTCCCTTGGTGACTGACTGCATCGCAGCCTGCGCCCGGATTCAGCTGGATTCGTCACCGCGGGGAGATGTTCCTCGCGCGTGGTGGCAGGAGGAGGGGGAGGGACAGCGGCCGCCCCAGTGCCGCAGGCGGCTTGCTGGGCGAACACACTGCATGGGGCTGTGGGCAGTCGTGGCCCTGGGCTGAAGCTGGA
>NW_010111828.1:0-1465 GCF_000699245.1 Pterocles gutturalis
AACAGGACAGGCCCCAAAACCCATCCCTGTGGAACACCACTGGTGACCGGACGGCACCTGGACTTCACTCCGTTCACCACGACTCTCTGGGCTCGGCCATCCAGCCAGTTTTTTATCCAGCAAAGGGTGTTCCTGTCTAAGCCACAAGCCACCAGCTTTTCTAGGAGCATGCTGTGGGACACACTGTCGAAGGCCTTGCTGAGTCCAAGTATGACATCCACAGCCTTTCCCTCATCCACTAGGCGGGTCACCTGGTCATAGCAGGAGATCAGGTTGGTCAAGTGTGACCTTCCTTTCATGAAGCCATGCTGGCTGGGCTTGATCCCCTGGGTGTCCTGTACATGCCGTGTGAGCACACTCAAGATGAGCTGTGCCATAATCTTCCCGGGTACCGAGGTCAGGCCTCTAGTTCCCCGGGTCCTCCTTACGGTCCTTCTTGTAGATGGGTGTCACATTGGCAAGCCTCCAGTCTTCTGGGACCTCCTCTGTTAACCAGGACTGTTGATAAATGATAGAGAGTGGCTTGGCAGATGGTGGATTTGGCAGGTGATGACATCTATCAACTTTCCCAGACCTTTCTGCCCTCAGGAGGAGACCACACCTTCTTTCAAGGCTGACTAGTGTCACCTCTGTCTCATCTGGTATCTTACAGAGGCTGACGAGCTTTGAAAGGACATCTGATGTCTCAGAAGGGATCTGAGCATCCCTACATACTAACCTGGGCTCAATGCCTTTTGAAGGTTTCTCTTTGTTTTCTCGTTTTCATTTCACTGTCAATTCAGCAGGTTCACAGGCGGGGCTGGTGGCCGGGGAGTGTTGGTTTTCTTGCTCAGGGCAGCGTCAGAGCTATTTCGAAACCTAATGTGTCTAATATTGCTAAAAAGGGTAATGTTTGTTGTTCCTTTGTGCTTTCTTATTCCTTTTTCTTCTTTTAACAAATTCCTCTTTTCTCACTTCCCTGTGTGTGTCCATGTTGCAAGGCCACTCCTCCGTTGCATTTTTTTCCAGGGCTTTGCTGGGGGGAAGGCGTTATGATAAATGACCAAATTAATGGACATGGTCTCGTTGACACCACGGGAAGAACACTGACAAATCGCTCCCCGAGAGCAATTTAGCCAACTTTATGGATGGCATACATTTCTGCAATCAGGACATGAGCTTTGGGGCAAAAAAAGAGTAGTGTGAACAGCTAGAACAAGCACTGGAAGAACATGCCTGTGAAGAACAGGGTCTCTATCATGCCCTGAAACACTGGTGTAACCGAGGATAGCAATTGCTTGTGGGGTTTGGACGATGTTCGGGTCTGACTCCAGCGCCCTGTTCTTCTTCCTCACCCTGCGCGTTGTGCAAGAGCCAGTCCGACGGTTGCCGCCCTGGCAGGCTGGACCTCACCGGGCAGCGCAAGCCAGCCTCTCCACTTCCCTTGGAGACGGGACCACAGCTCTCCTAGGATGTCACTTATTCC
>NW_010111828.1:1496-11899 GCF_000699245.1 Pterocles gutturalis
TTGGAAGCCCTCGCTTGTTGGAAACCCTCATCAGGAAAACTGATATTGATTCACTACATGAAATACTTCATTTCCTTGATGAATTGGTTAAATGTGAAGCAAGTAGTAGCAGACTTTTTTTCCCATGTATCTAGCACACCTTGACAGTTAATTAATAGAAATTGTCCTTTTGTTAGTGCTGATTCCAATTTCCATACAAATATGGCTCAACACAAAAGCTGAAAAAACTCACATCTAGTAAAAACTTCATGCAGTGCTTGAGATTTTCCAGTGTTACATAATCGTATAGGTCAAAGAGTCTGGATAAACACTAAGCTCTGCAGCAGTTCTGCTGAACGCATGGCAACACAGTGCAACTTCCCGCTCTGCTGACTTCCACATTTAGTACAAAACCTATGTTTATTTGAAACCAACTTATTTTTGTAAGACCACACGAGCACCCGTCTTGAGTCAGTCCGCACACCCAGGGTGGCTGCCCTGGCCCCCGCTGCCCGACTCCCATGGCTGAGGCAGGGTCACGCTCTCAGGCTCTGCCCACAGTAGGACAGCTGGAGGACGGACATGTCCTCCTGGGGCCACTGTCCTCTGCAGCCACTTTCTATTGGGTTTGAGTCCTCCCTTCCTTGTGGCTGCCACGCACCAGGTGGTCATAGGGATGCTTTTTTGCCTTGCAGAAAATGTCGCATGACTGCTGCCTCCAGCTGCCAGCGGTGACCTGGGTGCTGCTGCTGGGCATGACAGGTAAGCCCCACCTGCCCTTCCTTGCTGCCTTCCCCCAGGCACCTTACGTCAGCAGTGAAATAGGGGGAAAACCCAAGTGCTGCCCAACAGTGATGGGAACAGGGTGTTGAGAGGTGTGCAAGGGCCAGATCCCACATTTCCCAGGATCTGGAGTTAGCTTGAACCAGCCAGGTGATGGACAGGAAGGCAGGTGAGGACCCTGCCAGGGTCCCCACCCCATGGCTGCCACCGCTGCAGACCAGCCTCCCCTGAGTCCCCCCGTGCCAACTTTTGTCTTCTCTTCATTTCAGCCTTTGCCATGGAGTGCCCCAAGATCAACGTGGGGACGTGCAGGGACTGCATCCAGTCCGGTCCCGGCTGCGCCTGGTGCAAGAAGCCGGTAGGTCCCTGTAGCCTCTCATGCTGTCACAGTCAGCTAACAGGCAGTGGGAGGTCACCCTGCCCACCCAGAGCGGTGGAGGGGGAGACTGCGTCATGGGAGGGTTTCGTGTCCTACATGGTGGATGGGGCCAGGAGGAATCTGACAAACAGGACCCTTCAACCTTGCTTTCTCCATCAGTACCACGGGGATGTGATTTGGGAGCTGGGTCATCTTGTAATGAGCCCATTCACCTCCTGCTCCTCTGATTTTTTTTTCTTGCTGATGTTGCAACACACAGAATTTCACCAAAGCTGGTGAGCCAGACTCCGTCCGCTGCGACACCATCGAGCAGCTGCAGCAGAGGGGATGCCCTCACAATGAGATTGAGTTTCCAGTCAACAACATTACAAGGATACAGGACAGTCCCTTAAGCAATGACATACAGCTGACTCCCCAGGAGGTGCACCTGAAACTGAGGATAGGTACAGTCTGCTTCGCGTTCCCAATGCCCCTCTGCTTGCCCCCAGGCGCAGCTGGGACAGGGCAGCAGGTTGCAGGCTGCATTTCTTCCCCTTTTCTTCTGAAAGAGAAGAGGATCCCAGCAGGGGGTGGGCGATGGGGGGGCTGAGGTGTGACACACAGCACGGCAGCTGATCCTGGCATCCCCGTCCCGCAGGCCAGCCTGCTGTATTTGAGGTGAAGTTTCGCCGCGCCATGGGGTACCCCATTGATCTCTACTACCTCATGGACCTCTCCTACTCCATGCTGGATGACCTGGAGAAGGTGAAGAAGCTGGGAGGGGAGCTGCTCAGAGCGCTGGAGAGCACCACCCCTTCTCGCCGCATAGGTGAGCCTGTCTCCATCACAGGACCCTGGTACAGCTGTTTGCTGCCAGGAAGAGCCTCAGGGATGGAGCGGGAAGCAGGTAGCAGGTAGCATGACCTGTTCTCTGCCAGGCTGGAGAGCGTGTCGGGGCAAGGGGTGTGGTGGACACATACATGGGGGCCAACAGATCGTCCATGGCCTCTGCTACAGGGACACCTGCCTGTCCCTGCCTGCCCCTGCCCCTGACACTGTGGTCCTGGACGCCCTAGGGTTTGGCTCCTTCGTGGACAAGACGGTGCTGCCCTTTGTGAACACACACCCCGAGAAGCTACGAAACCCCTGCCCCAACAAGGATGAGCAATGCCAGCCTCCCTTCGCCTTCAAGCACATCCTCTCGCTGACCGACAATGCCCAGAAGTTTGAGAGCGAAGTGGGGAAGCAGTTTATCTCGGGGAACCTGGATGCCCCAGAAGGGGGGCTGGATGCCATGATGCAGGCAGCGGTGTGTGGGGTAAGTCTGGCAGCTGTGGGTAGGTGTGAGGGCTCACGCACTGTCCCGCAGGAGGTGGGTCTGCCCCTCTCCAGGTGGGCTCTGGAAGCCCATTGTGTATAAGTCTTGATTTAGCAATGGAACAGGTTACTCTGGGGTGGGGTACAAGAGAGCATCCTACCACAGCCCCCTGATCTCCTGTAACCCGCCTCCTCCATGCCCGCTGCCCCACACCATGGCCAACATAAGACATGCTGTGCTTTGGCAAGGGCCGTACCATGCTCGCTGGCACCATCATCCCAGCCTCGCTGAGGGACAGATCTCCATGCCACTTGCAGGACTTGATCGGTTGGCGCAATGTGACCCGCTTGCTGGTGTATGCTACCGATGATGGCTTCCACTTTGCTGGTGATGGCAAGCTTGGGGCCATCCTGACCCCCAATGACGGCCAGTGCCACTTGGAGGACAACATGTACAAAAAGAGCAACGAGTTTGTAAGTACCCGGGGGCCACTCAGCGACTTGGCACCCTCAGCCTTGCTCCCTCAGGCAGAAAAAAAGTCACATAAAAAGCCTGTTGTTGAGACCGCAAGGTCACCATAATCATGATAATTTGGGCTGTGAAACCCAAACTGTCCACCCTTCTGCTGGTGGGGGCGATCACACTGAGCACGATGTGCCTCTCCCCACCTAGGACTACCCGTCTGTAGGCCAGCTGGTCGAGAAACTCGCTGAAAACAACATTCAGCCCATTTTTGCTGTCACCAGTAAGGTGGTGGATGTTTACAAGGTAAGGAGACTTCAGATGGTCCAGGTGCCTCCCGTCCCTCCTCACGAGGACAGAAACAGCTGTGTGTGTCCTCCTGCTGCTGTCCCCTGCCCTGCCATCACACAGGGAGGACCGCTCACCTCTTTGCTCTCCATTGGCAGAAACTCAGTGAGATGATCCCAAAGTCAGCGGTGGGAGAGCTGAATGAGGACTCCAGCAACATAATTGAACTCATCCAGGAGGCCTACAACGTAAGTGCTAGAGGAGGTTGTGTTTCATCTGCCTTGCAGGACTTGGAGAAGGGAAAAGTTCCCATCGTGCATCCTCACTGTCAGAGAGCAGCTGGGTCCAGTGCTCTGAGGACAGGACATGCTGAGTCCCTCTGCCCACAGCAAGCAAGAGGTTCCTGCCTCTCCAATGCTATCACCTGCCTTTCCAGAACCACCCCAGGCGACTGAGACCCTGGTCTGGGGTTCTCCCTGCCCCTATTTCCCGAGCTGGGGGGAAGCCCTGATCTGCAGCCCCACACCCCCTTGCTTTGGTCTCCTGTTGGACTGATGGCACTTTCTCCACTGTTTCCCCACAGAACCTCTCCTCACGGATCATCCTGGACCACTCCACCCTGCCAGACGTCCTGGATGTCAAATATGACTCCATATGCAGTAAGGGTGAGAACATCTCAGATGAAGTGAGAGGGCAGTGCGATAACGTCAAGATCAATGATGAGGTACGTTCCCCCGTCCTGGGAACGCCCCGCAGCTCACAAGGTTCCTGATGCCCATCCTGTTTAATGGCAGGAACCCAGCCTGCTGTTCTGGGCTTTCTGTTTACATTAATTGAATACCAAGAGCATCAAAATGCTGCTTGATGGAAGAATCCTCCATTGCACTGGATGTGCATGTGCTCAGCCCAGAGCTTGATTCCACCCTCTGGTTGCTGAAGTTACCTGATGGCCTCTGGCTCTTCCCTTTCTCACTCTGGACTTTCTAGGTCATCTTCAAAGTGAAGATCACGGCCAAAGAGTGCATCAAAAGCCAGTCCTTCACCATCCGGCCGTTGGGCTTCAAAGACACCCTCACCGTCCACCTGGACAGCAACTGCGACTGCCACTGCAATGAGCAGCCCGACCCAAGCGCCTGCAGTGGGAACGGCACCATCGTCTGTGGGATCTGCAGGTATGTGCTGTCCCCCAAAAACACTATCTCAACCACTGACAGAGCTGGGGAGCTGCTAGGAGAGAGCCGTTGTGCCAAGCTGAGGGCAGCGGTGTGGTGCGCTTGGTTCCTCCAAGCACCTCTGCAGCTGGAGAACGTGGGGCTGGGTGAGGGCTCAGCAGAGGGATGTACATGTGGCAATCAGTCATGGCCTGGCTCTGGAGCTTTGCCCCAATTTTCTTATTCAGAGAGGCAGTTTACATTAATGGAGGCAGGGGACACAGTGAGCTCTCTTGTCTGTTGGTGGAGTCTCTGCTGCTTTACTAAGGGCATCCACCCACGCACCCGTTCATCCAGCTATCCACCCATCCATCCAACTATCCAACCATCCACTAACCCACCCATCAAGCAGACACAGATTTCTGTAGAAATCTCTCTAAATCTTCAGGGTTGTAGTTCACACAGGTCTTGAAGTGCAATTATTGCTTCATGGCCCCTCAGTGACAGGGAGAGGAAAAGACTGGGTTTCCTCAGGAAACACTCACATCTCCTTGGCAGGGGTTTGGAAATTATAAATATAACAATAATTTCCGGGCAACCGTTTGGTGTTGTAAATATGACCAGTGGGGAGAGCAGCATTTCTGAGGTTTCCTCCTGATCAGCCGACCTGCTCCATCACAGAGTTAGCACCAACACGCTGTGGTTGGGTTCTGGGGAGGCTGTCCCAGATTTGCTCTGCTTTGTCTGACATCTGGGCCCCACAACGTTTCTTGTGGCCACTGATCCAGGCTCGCTCCTCTCCTTTGATGGCAGCTGCAATCCGGGCTACATAGGGAAGAACTGCGAGTGCGAAACCAAAGGCAAGACCAGCAAGGAGCTGGAGGGCAGCTGCCGGAAGGACAATGGCTCACTCATCTGCTCAGGGTTGGGGGACTGTGTGTGCGGGCAGTGCTTCTGCCACACCAGTGACGTGCCTGACAAGAAGATCTATGGCACCTACTGCGAGTGCGACAACATGAACTGCGAGTTTCACAATGGCTTACTCTGCGGCGGAAAAGGTGATGCATCTGTAGGATGGGTTCTCCACCGGGTGACTGCTTAGAAAGATTAAATCCCATGGGAGATGCTGCCTTTCCCTTCCAAAAGCCATGTGGGTGGGTTTGGGGGTCCTGGGTCCCACTGCAGGACCTCCTCAACCGTCCCATGGGGGCTGGCATGGAGAGCACAGGGTGGGTGATGTTGTCCAAGCACAGAGAGAGGGAGGGCGACCTTGTTCTCTGTAGGATCTGGGTGTGAAAGGTCTTCTCCCACAGAGCGCGGGAGTTGCGACTGCGGGGAGTGCAAGTGCACAGCTGACTACCAGGGCAGCGCCTGCCAGTGCAAGAAGTCGACGAAGAACTGCTTGAACATCCGCAACAACGAGTGCAGCCTCCGGGGGACCTGCCACTGCAACCGCTGCCAGTGCTGGGGGGGATACCAGCCCCCCTTCTGCTTGGAGTGCCCTGGCTGCCCCTCGCCCTGTGGCAAATATGTGTGAGTGGCACCCGCAGAGATGACCCAGGGGTGGTGGGGATCCAGGTGGCCCGGGAGTGGTGGGAATCCTCCCCACCTCCCACACAAGTGGCTCAGCCGCAGCCAAAGGCGGGGGAGAGGGCCCCTGTCCCTGCAGAGGTGAGCTGTATCTGCCTGTTTTGCAGTTCCTGCGTGGAGTGCAAGGCCTTCGAGAGTGGCCCCTTTGCGAAGAACTGCTCCCAGGCCTGCCCCAACATCCATGTGGCCGAGGAGCTGGTGGGGACGAGCAGGCAGTGCAAGGAGAAAGACTCCCAGAACTGCTGGATGTCCTTCCGCATGGTCCAGGAGGATGGCATGGACATATATACGGTTGCCGTCGATTCTGAAAAAGGTACCCCAGCCCTGCTCCCCTGCGGGCTGGCTGCCGGCTCTGCCATAGCAGCCTCACTGCCTCTCCAGGGCTGCAGCCAAACGCCATCTGTCTGCCCCACAGAGTGTCCCGAGCCTCCTAACATTGCGCTGATTGTGGGTAGCACTGTTGCTGGCGTGGCCCTCATCGGCCTGGTGCTCCTGCTGATCTGGCGGCTCTTGACGGAGTTGTTTGACCGCCGGGAATACCGCCGCTTCGAGAAGGAGAAGTCCAAAGCCAAGTGGAACGATGTAAGAAAGCCTGTCCGTGGTGGTGGGCTGTGCTGGCATGTTCATGCGCATGTGGTAGGGACACCTGGAGGGGACATCCTCTCCAGAGGGAGCCGTGGCAGACCTGAGCTGTCCCCACTGGCTGGTTTCACAACCTGGCCGGATTTTGCAGGGGGCTAAAGCAGCCTGTGGGCTCCTCTGCTAATGCTGTCTGCACCACTGACATTGGGAGTGGTGGGGTGGGTAATGCGCCATGGAAGATCTGATACAGCACAACAACACGGGCCTCTCGCCTCTCTCCCTCCAGGCTGATAACCCTCTCTTCAAGAGTGCCACCACCACGGTCGTCAACCCCAGGTTTGATGGGCAATGATGTGGATCAATGCCTGGCAGCGCTAGGACCCACCACTATTGGATAAGGAAATGCCAAGCTAAGGAAATCTCAACCTAAGGCTCCTGCCTCCTCTTCTTTATCCTGTTGGTTTGTTCCCTTCTTCCAAGAGGCCACCAGCACATCTGGTGTTGGCTGAGGGGCTGCACCACGTCTGTCTCCTGGCACAGTGCTTGACGGTGGGGTTAGCGGAGCTGGGAGAAGGGAACAGACACAACTTTGCCGTGGGTGGAACTGCAAAGCAGGTCTCACCAGCAGGCACACGCAACAGCTCCTGTACCGGTTACTGACTGTCTCAGCTCTTCATGATAAGTTTACCTTCTGGCAGGAGTCTCGGACACCAAGCCCCAAAACTAGCTGAGTACTTCCAGCTTTGATTTGGAGCTGGGATTTCAGCACTGCCATTTCCCTTCTCCTCTAGCATGATCTGCTTCCAGCCTGCTCCATGCCTTCCCCTGCTGTGCTGGTCTCCACCACCATGTTTGCACTAGTTTCTGAAGCCCTCACTGCTGAGCTGGATGTGGAGGGTTCTCCAGGCTGGTGATCTGCTCTGGAGGTTGCAGTGAGGCAATGGGCCCTAAGGGCTAGTGAGCACCTCTACCCGGAGATGAAGAGCAGCTGGGAAACCTGCACTAAATCTTTTTTCCAGATCATCAGCTGCTTCCCAGTGCTCAGACCTACCTCGGGCAAGGTTCTACTTGGGTTCCTGCAAGCTTGGCTTACCTCCCCCAGGGCTTGAGCTCTCTGCATGACAAGGAGGCAAAGGAGCAACTGTTTGAACTTTGAAACATCAGCACCAAGCACATGAAACTTTGCCTGCAGCTCAGAGTTCAGCCACAGCTTCTTCCACCACCCCCCAGGGCGAGATCTTTTCCTTGCTCTGCAAACGCATCAGACGTGCCAAGGGCCAGGCGTCCAAAAGACTTGGCAGTACCCGGAGCATCTCTGGCTCAGCACTTTTCCAAACCACACACAGCGGCTAATTTCTCTTACATTCTGGGGTCATTCCTGTGAGATAGCGGTACAGTTCCATATTTGCTTCAAGTTGGGGAATAATTTGCATATAGCTGCATTGTGTCACATCTTCATTTGCTCTTAAGAGGTTTAACGTTAATAAAAATTAATATATAAAGTAAATACATCTGTCCCGCTAAGAATCAGGTACAAAGGTGGCAGCTGAAGTGCTCATTGTAGAAACTGCAGCAAAATCCTGTCATTCCTGCCAGCATCTCCCGTAGATAGATTACTTGGGAAAGACGCTGGCCAGAGAAACAAACTGCCTTCTGGGCAAACTTACCATCTACATCCTGAAAGGTGCTCCCCTGCGAGCCAAAACCAACTCGGTACATGATGGAAACCAGTTCTTGTCCCTGCGCATCTGCTGGCAGCTGGATGTAAACTACCTTCAACAAGAGTGGCTGTACCACGTCACATCAGGGCTTAATCTGGGCCATTTTGCTGTTCTTCAACAGTGACTGGGAGGGTCTAGGGCAAGGTAGAAAGAAGGAAAGTGTGTCTGATCTTCCCCCCAATACTATCCCAGCCTGCAGCTATTTTTGGCTCAAGGACCCCCAACTTGGTCTAGGTCCAGTGCACCCCGCGCCTGGCTGCACAAAGACACCACTGGCACCCGTTAGGGTTCTGGGGCTTGGATGCAATGCCCACTGCAGGGACACAGGCAGAGGGTGTCATCACCAGAACATGAAAAGACTATCTATACCTCCACCATCAGCAGCTTACATCAGGTCTTACTGCTGGTATTGTGTGCATGGTACAAGTACAACCACATCTATGCTTCAGAGAACAATTAGAGAAATTTGATGAAGGATCAGATGTTTTCAAAAAGAAATATGATCAGTAATTGCACTAGATGGAAGTATATGCTAGGGCTCATATGCAAAAGCCCAGAGGGAAAACAGCGACTTGGGAGGGTCCTTCAAGCCCCTGGTCTTGCTTTAGCCCAAAGGCTTGGTGGTCCCTCTGTGGAGACCTGCTTGCAAAAGTCAGAAGTATTTTTCAGCCAGGTGTGGAATGGCTCTTTCTCCAGGTTTCAAGCCCTGCCCCAGGACAGCTTTTCTTCAAGTTGTTGTGTTTATACCAAGAATAATCAAACAAGATTTTCTTTGACTTGGGGTGGGAAGGAAGCCGTCTGATTTTCAAGATGTTGATTTTGGTAAGAGCAGAAGTCAGCGGTACAGGCTGGGACACGCCAACCAGTTCAAGTGGCCATCCTGCTGCCCCCACTACTGCACACAAAACGCACACCCAGCCCATGACACACCATGTCTCTCAAGACAAGGCTGCTGAGGTGAGGCAGGGATATGCCTGAGCCCCTGCAGAGGCTCTCCGGGCACTCAGTGCTCCAATGGGCTCCTCTCGTCTGGGAGAGGAGCTGGCAAGACACATCCCAGCATAAACAACATCAGTCCAGCTGAGCCAACAGCCCCTGCCTTCACTTTTATTACAATCAGGTGCTCCCCATACATTTAAGCCACTTGTGTGCCAAACAGAAAATTTCCCATATTCTTCAGATAGCGGGGCCAGCCCCACAAGTTTTCCATGCAGAAGTCCAAGTCCCGTGGCAGCCGCCTTATGAGCAGGCAGGTGCCACCCAGTCCTGCTGCCCCCATGACAAAGAGCCCTCGATTTATTATCTGCAAGTGCAAAGAGAAATGCCGGCACTGTCAGAGGTTTGCCCGTACCCCACGGCACCAAGCAAAGACTTCATGCCTGTACCCACCTGGCAATATCCCACCATCAAACCTCCCCCCCCGCAGCTGAGCAGTGCTGGTGCGTGGGATCTCCACAAGGCTCGTGGCATGGGGAGGGACAGGCACCACCACTGACCAACCTTATTTTGCCATTTCCAGCGCTGAAGTGCCTCATGGTAGCGAATTCTGGTGAAGGTCACCTGAGAGGGTTGCAGAAGCACATCACCACTTCAGAGCCAGCCAGGAGAAGCTCACGGCGGCTCAGGCAGCGGGGACTGAGGTGCTGGCCTTACCATGGTGTACAGTGGGACAATGGTGGAAGGCATGAGGGTGTGGAGGAAGTTGTCTACGTGCTTCCGGAAAATGAACCACGTTGAATTCACGTGCTCACGCATCTGCAACAGAGCAACCGTCACCCCTTTGCAGAGCATCTTGGCAGAGCTCCCCTGGGTTTTGCTAGCTCTCCCGCTGCCTGTCCTGGGGGTCACCGCAGGGAGCAGAGCCTCCCCAGCCCCAGTGGCATTCCTAAGGAGCTCTTAGGCTTAGTCTGGAAGGGTGAGAGCCCAGCCAGAGTCTTCCCAGAGACCCTGCCCGCTGTGCGCATCCTAATAGAGTGCCACTGTGTGCGTGGCCCATGGGACCACATGGCTGTGTGTGGCTCGCCTACCTCTACATAGTTGTACATGGCTAAATCTGAGATCGCATGGTCGTCTGGCACCCTCAGCCTGGAGAACTCAGGGAGGCAGGCACCTGGGAGAAGAAAGAGGCAGCTCCCAGGCAGCTCCCCAGCAGGTTATCCAGCTGCCTTCAG
>NW_010111828.1:11909-12293 GCF_000699245.1 Pterocles gutturalis
CTGCAGAGGGATCCTCCTCTGCTCTCACTCCTCCCCGGCCACCTCACTCACCAAGGTCATTGCAGAACTGGTCCATTAATTCATCAAAGACTAAACAATCCTCAAAGCCCTGGGGGGGAAAATAGAGGGTAAATAGGCAGAAGAAACCACACGTTCATAAGTGCTCTCACGGATGCTTTGCTCATGTAGCTGTTCACATGTGCCGGGTCCCACTGACCACAGCTTCAGAGCAGGAGTCTCACTGCAGGCCACCCTCCCAGGGGTCTTGCAGAGAAATCCAGGGGGTTGCCTTTCCAAGCAGGCTGGGACTGCCCTGCTGGACCCCCTCCCACGCAATCCTCTGCCCCACGGGAAGGTGGCACCACCACGCCATCCCCTTTCCTC
>NW_010111828.1:12313-20664 GCF_000699245.1 Pterocles gutturalis
CTGAGGGGAGTTCAAGACCTGCCGATGCAGAGGACATCAGACCATGGGACAGGCCAGCCCATAAACTCTACGGAGCTCGACTCTAAAACCAGGCATTTCTGCGTGAAAAGAGTGGGGGCCTGACTGACATAGCCCAGGGCCAGCCACGAACTTACTGCGTTCATGCCCTGTCCGTAGAAGGGCACAATGGCATGCGCGGCGTCTCCCATCAGCACGCACCGGGAAGCAAGGTGGTAGGAGGAACACTTCACCGAAATCATGGCCTGGGCTGGCAGCAAAAAGTAATCGTGCTTCAGCTCTCGCCTTCAGGCAAAACAACAGATACTTCACTCGTGGGACCACAAGAGACAAGAAGAGCAAGTCATGCCACATCCAAGCTCAGGAAGCCGGGGTCACGGGCACTGTCAGCCTTGGGATGCAAAACCCAAGCCTATTCACTGGGATATTTGTGCTGGGAAAAATGTGGAGGCCATAAAACCTATTTCAATAACTTCCCTCAATGGATCAGATATTTTGTCTGCAAGTTTTAAGCTCTGCAAACAACCTGACCATGAGTGTGTCATTGGCATCTCAGTCCTTTTACCATGATGGTGGCCACTGTAAGAAGGATATGCTAGAGGATACCTGAGTTTCTAAGTTTATATGAAGAGCTGTGATACAGTCTCCTTAAGAGGAAAGGAAACTGCCTAACACAGCTGAGACCCTTCCTATCAGCCAAAAAAAGCCCAAAACAGCTAACGATGTTGCAAAGCAGAAGCAGTAGTAGTGTGGGCTGGAGCTCCCCCGGCTTGGCAGCTTCCCTCTTTGCAGGAAAATGAGGACACACTGAACAGAGCCAGAGCCACCAGGATGTGTGCTGGGAAGGCTGGTCCTGGTCCCCACTGCCACCAGGGTCCCCACGCGGAGTGCGATGCTCCAGCTCCATGCTGCTGCCCTCGTGCAGTTTGCCCAGCAGCGAGAGGGTCCCCGCTGCCCAGGGAGCAGCACGCCGCTGGGAACTGCCCGCTCTTGTGTCTCACAGCCCTGATAATTTGCTTTAGCCATACAATCGGTAAGTGCCAGACTTTGTTTAGTCAGCACAGTGTTGGGGTTTTTTTGCCAAGCCTGGCTTTTCTCGGTCCGATAGCTAAAAATCTCAACGTTTGTGCGACTCAGCTATCTGAGCAGCGGGACTACCTTCGTGCTGCTGGATTCGGCACATAGCCCTTACCTTCGCTCTAGTGGAGTTGCTTTGCTCACCCACCTCTAACGTCAAAAACCCACGGCTTACTAACAGCTAATCCATCCCTTGAGTTCAAAACCTTTAACAGCCATACAAAAGCACACAAAACATACAAAAAAAAAAAAAAAAAAGCATTAACACCCCCCCCATAAAACCATGCAAAAGCAGTGGGAGGTGATCTGCTCTTTGCTCTCGCAGGGGCAGGGACAGAGCAGTGCTTCAGCGCGGCTCCATCAGAAACTGCCGCGGGATGGGGCTGCGTCCTGCTGCCAAGCCTCTGCTGTTCCAGCGTGGACGCAGTGCAGACCTCAGTCTGTTTGCTCCCCCTCCTTCAAACCTAGAAGCTGTGGAGATCCACCCCAACACTGTTCACAACCCCTTGCCCTGCCAGCTTCAGTGGAGTCTCCATCACCAAGACCCCGAGGCTGGGTGGGGATGCGTCCCCCGGCTTAGTGGCACTGCATTGATGAGAAAGGGAGATGGGAACACTTACTCTCCGATGAGGGGGATTGCATCCGGGAAGTGGGTCTGGAAAAAATCCAGCACTTGTTCGCCGGTTGTGAGCTTCTCAAATTCCTCAAAGGGCATGAAGAGCGTGCAGGTGAAGGACTTGTCCTGCCAGCCAGGGAGGAAGATCAGAAAGAAGCCCAGAGACCATAGAGAGCACTTGGAACCTGTAGCCACAGCTCAGTGCCCAGCCTGTCACCCGGCAATCGCAGCGACCCACCCGTGTGGCGTGGATGAGTGTCTGGCCACCCTGTTCCCCATGGTGGGCTTGCATAGGCTGGGGGCAGGCGGGGGGGAGGCAGAAATGAGCAGTGTGCCTTCTGCCAGCACGGGCCTGGGACGCTGCCCTGGTACTCCCGTGTCTGGTTTATAACATCCAGCTGCAGAGAGCTGGGTTTTGGGGGGCTCAGGTGGGCGTGGATGCATGGCACAGGTACATGTAAGGCAGGGCCAGCTCTGGGGGTCCTGCCCAGCACCCCCAGGCTGTGGGACACCTGACACAGGCTGAGGGTCCCTCCTGGCACTTTGTCAGCCCTCCCTGCCACATGCCTGCCACCACAGCCAGTTCATCCCCACAAGCTCCATCCCACCCCCCAAGGGAGCTCAGCCATGGGTTATCACCATGTTGGGCAGCGCAATCATCATGAAGGTGTTCCTTGGCCAGATATGGAGGTAGTTTGGTTCCATGGCAAACTGAAAGAGAAGAAGAATTACCTTGTGCCCCTGCCCTGCTCAGTGTTCCCAGCCCAGCCTCTGGTCCCCTCCACATCAGCACACCAGTTCCCATCCTTTGTACCATGAGACGACAGAATGACCACAGGGCCCCTTTCTGGTACCTGATACTTTGGGGAGACACAGAGCAAGGGCAAGAGGAAAGCCAAGGAGAGATGGGCAAAGATCTGCAGGTTTGCAATTGCTGATGTCCTCACAGACATGTTCTTGTATCCCCAGGACCTCTCAGAGCTGGAGTTAACCCCACCCCTCTGGGGCAAGCTCTCCAGGATTTTTGGAGCCAGGTGCCAAGACCCCTACCATTGGAAGAGGACGAGATATGTGCCTTCTCCTAGGAAAGTTTTAATCCCTTGGCTGAGCCCCAAGGGAGAAATTAGTTTCTCTAGAGCTGCTGTAGCAGAGCCACCACTAGAGGGAAGCAGGGTGTCCCATCTGCAGTGGTGGTAGAAGCCCCCAGGACAGGCACACTCACGTCTCCATCCTTGGGAGGGATGGTCAGTTCCATATAGCCATGAGGAATATACTCGTGACTGTAGTTGAAGCGTGTTTGCCTCATGAACTCCTTCCTGACTGTTGAGAAGGCTCCATCACATCCCACAATGAGATCATAGGTGACTTGCAATGGCTGTTGGTCAGATCTGAAAACAAGAGGGTCCCTTGGATCAATCCGGCCATGACTCCAGGCCAGCACAGCACCACCGGGCACAGTGGATCTGCCTTTTGCAAAATGCGAGTGTCACCTCCAGCATTATTCATCTTCTAGGGTGAGGGAAGAATGGCTTTCACTGACTGGGAAGCTCAGCTTCAGGATAAATAATTGTCCTGTAGGTCATCAAAAGCATAACTCCGGCAGATCTACCCAAGAGTGCAACAGGCACTATTGGGATTGCGCTGCTGTTTCGTGGAGCTTGCATCCCCAGGGGAATGGGGGACATGACCAGAACTTAACACAAACTATGAAACAAGGTCGTTAGCTCCGCTCTCTGATGAGAAAACCAGTGCTGTGGAGAGACTGGCAGGTCGATTCCCTGCACAGGTCAGCAAGTGTGTGCCTAGCCTACTGCCTGGCTGCTGGGGGGTTAGGGAGTTGCTTAAATTGTTTTTCAGCTGCCCCATGTATCCAGCTTTTATGTCTCTCCTTTCCAAAGCTGACATTGGAAAACTGAGATTGCTCAATTGTTTGAGGTTTCGTGAATGATTAAGCAGAAACTAACTGAGCACAGAACTTGACCCTGGGCTTGCGCAGGGATTTACCGTTTTATGGTTAATGTTCCCAACTCTGCGTCGCACCCCACAAGCTTGTGTCCAAAGTAGAGTTTAATGTTGGAGTACTTATCAGCAGCTGTGAAGAGAAAAGATAACTAAATGTAGAGGCTTGTCCTGTGACCCCAAAAATATTTCCAAGAGATCCCTAAATTATAGGGATTTTTGTCATTTTAGTAAATAAGATTGCTGTGTTGAGGGATGGCCGGCAGGCAGGGTGCACTAGGACTGCGTTTGGTCAACTCTAGTGAAAACTATTTAAAAGTGCAAGGAATCCTGCAAAGATTTCTTTCTTCCCCACAACGATGTGAGTCATTGACCTGTTTCCACCATCCCTACATTGTAGTTCAGGATGGGATGCGGTGACCCGTCGGTGGGAAATTTGGGGAAATTTGGGGAAATTTGGGGAAATTTGGCCTGGCCCGACTATGCACTTTGCCAGAGTGCTCCAATTTCTGTTTGTCTCTGTACAATCAGGGGTTACAGAAAATGCCACGAGCCGTGGCAAGGCTGAGGAGGCATCTCCTGCTTTGGCTGGAGAAGTTCTGGGAGCAGACGCCGGTGCAGGAGCCAGGGAGCTGAAGCACCTCCCACTCGAGGGCGAATGCAGAAGAGCTGCTCTTCAGGGATTTCTGCACACCACAAAGGCCTTGGGGAGACTTGTTTGAATATACTTTTGTGTCAGACAAGCAGCAGGGAAAGAGCACAGATTTATTTCTTAAAAACACAGCTAGTTCACATTTGCACTTTCTGAGAGCCAGGTTATGCCGAAATCATAGGCAAAGAGAGCCTGGAGCCCAAAGTCTCCTGTTCATGGGGCAAACCCTAAATCCTTGGTGAACAGGGTTGTAAAAGTGTTTGCAAACAGACCTGGCAACCTACCTGTCAGCAGCTCTCTGTTTAAGTTTGCTCTGTCTACAGAGAGAATGTACTGCAAGGCAAAAAAACATGGGTTCAGGAGGCATTGCTGAAGGATGCTCTTCACAGTCAGATGAGAACCACCACTCTCTCCAAACAGCCCTGCCGAAAACAGGGGGTCGCACAATCCTCTTCTCACTCGCAGCATCCTTTCTAAGAGCGTGAGCCCCAGGGTGTCCATCACACAGAGCTACAAATGCCACCAAAGACCCCTCCTGCTCTGTGAAGCATCTCTGAGTGGCGTCACGAGACCAGTACCTGGTTCTTCTTTCCGTAAGGGATAGAGTACTTCTTTCCCGAAGGCGTATGTATCCTCCTTGCCCGCATGGGAATGCCTTTGGACACAATCTGAAATGGAAGGGAACATAACCCAGCCTTCTGGCCAAGACTGGGTTGCCGAGGGGCAGGGACACCAGCTACCAAGCACCGTTCCCCCCATGCACTGCACTCTGGGTGGAATAGGATGCTCTCTGCTCGTCCATTTTTGTATGGCTATCCAAGTCACTGGGGAAAATTTGACAGGGCTGTCAACAGCACGTCACTACATTTTACTGAGATTACTTATGAGCTCATTCTCATAAAAATCAGTTCAAAAATATTTTTTGATAGAAGGGACATGAAAAGCCCTTGGGTTCTGGACAGGGCAGGGAATGACAAACAAATTATATCCTGGTGCTGGGATGTGACCTGCCGCAGCCTGGGCTCCTTTTCTGCAGGGAGCCAGAGGCCAGGACATCCCACCGCTGCCAACATCTGGATGTTAAAGGGTAGCGAGGATGCTGCAGAGGAATGCTGGGCTCGGAGCCAAGTGTGCTGTGCAGAAGTTATTGTGCATGGATTGCAAGGGCCAGCCCAAAGCTCAAGGTTTTGTGGGAAAATACAGATCTGGGCATGTTCGTGGGGAAACCAGCCCCCTTTATTGCATTCTGCTGGCACACCAGCTCTTTTGAGAGTCCACCTGCTCCTGTCCCGTTTGCCATCACGCTCCTGGAGGGAGTGGAGCACAGGGGAGAAGTAAACACTGGAAGGTGTTGTCTGAGTGTTGGGTGTCCTGGGGCAGCACCCTCTGCCACAAGCAGAACCCAGCGGTGCTACGCCACGGCTGGGTCGGTCCCCGTTGGTGAAGCAGTGGACAGCCAGGCTGCAGGCATGCAGGGGGAGAGCTCTGCCGCCACCCTCATCGAGGTGCCCCTGCCGTGGGCCCTGCCTGCTTGGGGAGCAGAAAAGAGCCCATCCATCACCAGCTGAAGTCAAGAGCGTTTTAACCACAGAGACCCCACCACCGACAGAAGCTGCCAGGGTACCTGCTCTTCCATCCCCACAGCTCGGAGGGCTTGGCGTCCTCTGTGGGATAGAGCCAAGTTAATGCTTCTGCCGCGGGCAAAGCTGGCCACCCGGATATCGCGGTTGGTTATGGAGACAGCAATAGCACAGCCTGGTGTGGGCGGCATCTCCCGAAATCCCTGCAGTGGGGAGCCCCCGTGTCCCCACTCATGTGCAGGGGGGGCAGGTGTCAGTGGGCACGCTGAGCTGTCGGGAAGGCAGCTGGGCAGCTTGGAGGGCCGCTTCCTCTGTGCCACCTCTAGCCTGGAAGAAGCAGCCAAGAAGCTGCAAAGGGAACGCTGGATCCTGACAGGTCCCCACAGCGCCAGAGGGCACGTTATCACCACCAGCCATTTCCACCTGAAATGGAGAGAGGAGCCCAGTGATGAATGCCCAGCAGCTTCTGCTGAGACCCCCAGGCTGACGCTGCTCAGGTCACCTTCTCCATGGCTGTTCAGATGGAAATGTCTCAGCGCTGGCCTGTTCCTCCTCTGAAAGGCCTCACTCCGGCTCCCTGGGCTGTCTGGCCAGCACGTGTGGCTGAGCCCCATCCCAAGGGCTTTCAGAGCTGCACCTCAGCACAAGCGATGGGCCAAAAACTGGAGCATAGTGGTAAAATCCATCCGACTTAGAAGGCAGGTAAGAGCAACCAGAGGCTTTTTGAACCTGTGAAACTCCTGGCACATACAACATCCAGCAAAAACTTGAGCAGTTCAGTCACGGTGAAAAGCTGTTTGCTCTTGCTCTGAGCCTGCAGCCTGCTGGCATCGCTTGGGGCTGGCTGCTGTAACCCCCCATGCCTGCAACAGGGACCCAGGGCTGTGCATAGGACTGGGGATGGGAGCAGCTGAGAGCCGTGCAGCGGAACTGCCCGTCCTGATGTCTGACCCCGTGGGAATGGGTCACACGGGGCTTCTCCTTTCCTGCACTACCCGTTAGAGCTGAGTGTCACCTTCCATGGTGTCATTCTCATCTGCCGCTTGGCTTGCCATTTCCACCCATGTTTTATTTATCTGTCAGCTGACAGACACTGAAGGTGAATGATTTCTCTCCCTTTCAGCCAGCACCTGGGCTCCGAATGGTCATTTCTTTGTTGTGGTGCCCTGCAGAGCTGGAGGCTCCCTGAAAGTACTCCATCTCTCCTTCTGTCCCTCTCGCCACCAGCCCTCTTCGCCACTGATGGCGGCGGTCCCAAGTCAAGGCAATGCCTGTAACCCTAACAAAGATGCTGCAGCATTAACAACAGCTGTTGCTTCCAAACTTCTGGTCCACTTTGGTTCAACGGCACCATGCTATAATTCTTCATGTGGAGCCAAATTTTCAAAGGTGAGGATTTGAATCAACAATGTAAGCCAAGAACATAAAAAAAGGGCATGATTTCAGTCTCTGAAGGGTGGGTTTCCCCCACACAAGACAATATATTTCAAATAAATGCTCCCCACCACCACAGGAGCTAAAGGGAAGAGTTAAAAGGATATCCCCAAAGTGCCCCACTTCCAGATTTCATTTTCCTTCTGCAGTTTCAGTGAGCTCACACGGTTCCTGCTTTGCTTCTTCAAGAACTGTCATCAGCAAAGGGACAGAAACATAATAATGAAGCAGCAATTATCAAGCTGAACTTACCTTCTCTGGCTTCATAAACGTCAACACTGAAACCTCGTCTAGCAAAGAAACAGGCATTTAACGCACCCACCTAGGAGAGAAGGAGGAGGAGTGGTGGGTGATGTGTTTCGCTGTATCACAGACCACTACTGAGGTGCATCAGGGGAAAGCAGCTCTCAGGGGATGCGGCTCGGCATATACAAGCAGATGTATATGATGAAGAACCTTAGAGAACTCCTTCCTGGAGAGAAGTCCTCTGGCACCCCTGATGTGCCTGCAGAGCTTCTGAGACAAAAGTCACCCATCAAACCTCATGGTATGAAGTCAGGCCACATTCAGGGTTTGTTTACACGCAGGGACTAACAGCAGCAGGGCTAACGCCTTCAGCTGGAGACAATGGCGGCTGGAACAGGCGAGCTCCCTGCTCCTCCCTGGACTATATTTATCTTCCTCGATAGAATTCAGAGTGCTGCTGCAGTCTCTTGGGAACACAGTGGGAGAAGCTAGACCTGAGCAAAAGCAAGATGCTACCTGAAAAAGGACAGGACACATACGTCTTGCTTGTTATTTAAAAGGATGGCTGTCTTTTTCTTGTTTAATTTCCATCATGAATTGCTGTCAGAACTGTCATTACTCTTTTCCAACAGCACGGGGACCAAGAAGCTAACGACCAAAAGGTCAAAAGAGAGGTTTAGGAGCTGCAATGCTCCATGCTGTCTTTTAGACTCAGATGCATTGCATCTCCAGGATATCTCGGCAGCAAAGCTTTCCCTCAAGGGAAAGA
>NW_010111828.1:20674-21931 GCF_000699245.1 Pterocles gutturalis
CTGTCGAACCGAGCCTTGCTGCCTCCCACAGTGGGAACACAACCACCTCCTCAAAACACCCCATCAGCTGAAGGAGGAACGACTTTAACAAAAATATTCACCCCACATTCAAGCAATGCTTTTGCAGCCCTGGCTCCCCAGCAAGCGCAAGCGCACAGCGGCCAAATCGCATTTCCTACCAGACCACCGCCCACAACGGCGACTCTTTTCCCCCGTGGGTCAGCAGGCTGCATCGCTGGGGGAGTCCCTGGGTCTCAGGTTCTCACTGCTGCGTCCCTGCTCCCTGGCCTGCTGCCTGCGGGGAGGGGAAAGGGAAGGATGTGGGCGGCTGAGTCACACCTGGGTTCTTCTCCTCTTGTTCATATTAAAGTTTAACTCCCAGCCCAGAGACTGTAGGTGAATCAGCCTGGTTGGGTGCCCAGACACACTGGGCTTTAAGTGAAGAGATGTGGACGTGGCATTATTCAGCCAGGCCTTATTAAAAGGCCTCTTTTGAAAATTACAAAGGAATTCTGCAGCCTTCACCGACCTAATGAAACATGTACGGAGCAGGAGGAGAACTTGCATCTGCTGGGCTTTTGCTGGTGCTTCACTGGGCTGGAACTGCAGAGACAGAGTAACTCCTGGAGCCTCATGGGCACCCTCCCAAACGGGGGATGTGACCCACACTGCTTGCCCAGTGCCCTGATCCCAGCTGCGAGGACATCTTTCGCCTGAGGAAGCTCTGTGTGGCTTGAGCGCTTCAGGGTGCGATGCTGAGCAGAGGGTTCACGTGGAATCTGCAGAAGGTTTCCAGGACTTGGATGAGGCTGTGAGGGGACATCTCTCCGTGCACCGTTTCACATGCTCGTCCTTGGGAGGAAGTGCTCTGCTGAGCCAGCGCTGCACACACGGAGCTTTTAAAAGGGAGGAGCCAATTACAGCCTACACACACTAATTAAGCAGCAGACAGTGAAAATGCATACATTAACATACAGTAACTACCATTTCTCGCTAACCCTGCAACGCACAGCCCAAAGCAGCAGATTTGTCTCAAAGGAGCAAGACCAAATCCCTGCCCAAGTACAGCATCCTTCTCCATTGCGTGTCCTGGTTCCTCGTGCAGCAAGGGCCAGCTGCTCCCTAGGGGACAGGGAGCAAGCGCCGTGCTGTCCCATGCCCCGCCACAGTCCCAACCTGCAGTACCACGCAAGGAGAGGACATGCAGGACAGGATCAGCAGGACCCACAGGCAGCCCCCGGACCAAGCCTAACAGGT
>NW_010111828.1:21962-23488 GCF_000699245.1 Pterocles gutturalis
GGGAGGACAGGGGTCCCAGGTGGGGCTGGTTAGGTTTGGTAAAGGCTGTTAGTGCCCTCAGACCCTGGCACAGCATCCAAACGAGTTGCCACTGAAGCCCCTCCACTGGATTTCTCTGATCTATGCAGCAGTGAATTGATCCATGTGATCTGCTTGACTCACACACACCCAGCAAAGAAACAGAGCAGAGACAGCGAAGAGCAAGGTAAGTCTTAGATAGTAAATAAATTATTCCTTCTTTCCAGAGCACAGACAGCACACCATTAGCTTCCAGCAGTGACAGTTTATTATTTGGAAATATCACAGCACCCTTTGCATACTTGGTAGGCTTTACGGATTACCACCCTGCTTTACCAACCTGATAGCAGCACTTTAAGGTGCGCCAATTAATTAATGGACTCCTGTGGGTAACATGGCATACCATCGTGTAACTAGAGCTGGTCTTGGCATACTGCTTTCTGCACAAGCAGCCTCAGCTACACTCCGTGTACCTGCTCTGGAGGCAGGAGGCATGGACACGCGAGGAAGCACCTGACCTGTTGGTGAGCAGCACTATGTAGTATGGTAAAAGTTTTTTTCTTCCAAGATGATACACATCAGCTTCTCGCTGCCAAACCTATCTCCTTAGCTACTGACAATAGTTCTTGGCAAACCAGACTGAACTTTGCTCATCAGGGACTATCTGTACCCAGTGTAATATCTTTTCTTCTGGGTAAGCATTTCAAACAAAATTTAGGTCCCTGGGTTATCTTCATCAGATTGGCTCACAAACTGCACCAGGTGAAAACAATGTAAAGCTGTTCTCCACTTTAAAAACAGGAGAAGCACTGAGAAAGTGCTACTAATTCATTGTTTCTCTTTCTGTGTTAAACACAACCGTGCTGCTGAGAGCATGAAAAAGTATCACTTGATTAAAACTCTGAGCAAGCCTTCTGAGGAATCCTAAATGAAAACAAAAAGAACGGGATAGCATGGGCTTGGGTTAAAGCCTGCCCTGCGAAATTCAGTGGGGAAAGTAAAGAAGGGAAAAGTGTTCGTTTTATGTCACTGAAGAGAAAGACATGCCAATATCCAAGGAAGAACCTCAGGATTTTATTTTTAAAAAAAAATCAAATCTAAACCCTGATTATGTGAAGGAAAAGTTGAGAAATAATGAAACAAATGTGCACAACCCCAGGCTGCTTAAATCACCCTCCAGTAGCTCTTTGAGAAGAAAACTGTGGGTAGCTTTGTACATGTGAGATTTGGGAAGGACTGAGTGTCAGAGCCCTCCCAGGGCAGAAAATGTGGACTGCAGTTAGCGGCGGGTGGGCACTGCACTTCAGCATTCAAACCCGATGACTGCAGGAGCAGATTTCTTTCTCTTCTTCTCCACTGAGAGTTGTTTGTCCAAACAGTGCATAAAGCCGGCTCACACAGGTAGGGCAAAGTGCTGGTCTTCAGGAAAATTCAGTGCCAGGATTTTGCTCTGCTCTCCAGGTACCTTGCCTTTGGATCGGTCCTGCTCACCTTTAGCATTTGGATCA
>NW_010111828.1:23516-39141 GCF_000699245.1 Pterocles gutturalis
CTACCATTACTGTAGGACAAATATATCTGTGAGGGAATAAAATCAAAAACTGAGGGAGGAATACTTCAGGCTGATGAGGTTTGGCAACTAAACTCTCATTCGGGCATCCTGGGCCAGTTTGCATCGTCCTCCCCAGGAGGGCAGCAGGCCCCTTTGCAAGGGACATTTCCTCAGTTTCCACATGAAGGGAACTCCCAGCCCTGGAGCTGGGTCAGGCTCATTTTCAAGGGTTCAGTTAACACTGGTGATAAGATTATTTCATACCCAGGGGCTGCTGTGAGTTGCCAGGCCTGTAAGACACTTTGGGATGGGTTTTCTTGATTCTGTGAAGAGACAGAAAAAAAAAAAAAAAAAAAAAAGAAAAAAAAAGTGGTGATTGCTTGTGGCTGGTCTGGGCTTGGAAAATGAGCGGAACCAACTGAACTAGCAGAAACGGGTGAGCAGACCACAGGTGCATGGTACGTTTGTTCTGAGCATCTGCAGTCTTTCTCCCACTCACTTCTTGTACCAACACTGTGCAGTCATATAGACATTAGGCTGTCAACCAGACAGGTTATTTAGGAACTCTTCCAATACAGGTTGACCTCACCAATGCTCTGGTCCGCTTGCAGCGGAACACGTTCTGTCAGTGTGTGGGCCACCTGCAACAAGAAAGATGGCTTGGTTGTGTTTGGTAATAGCCAACAGTGCATGCTTGCTGCAGCTGCAAAAGGACAGTGAAAATGTGTTGGGTCTCCTAATTTATGGTGGAAGGTAGCTGAAGAAGAGGAAGAAGACAAGATAGTTTAAAAGCCATGACAAGAACTTCCTTTGCTGATTTCTGCAAACAGCTAATTGCACCAATTCTGGAAGGAGCCAAGAGATCTTGACCAGTAACAGACTACAAACCCCTGCAAAAGTGAAAGGAGTAGAAATGTTTATCCCTTATAATCACATTAGGTCAATAATCTGTTCAGGAATTCAAATCCCGTGCTGAAGAGGGCCACAGAGATACCTCTGCCAGAAGGTCACCCATGCCTGAGGATGCGGCTGTCTCCATCCTGTCCTTCCATTCATTAAGGCTTTGAAAGAGCCATAGCACAGAAATAAAGGCTGTGTTCTGGCTGACACAGCAGTGAGTCCCCATCCCAAAGTCCTCAGCCACCCCACCACACTCTAGCAATGTGCATTTCTTTACCAGCCTAGGAATGAAAATCCATGCCTGCTTTCTTACTCTCCCCTTCTGATGTACTGCGGACAACCACTGCTCTTTCTTGGCTCAGGTCCTTTCCCAAGGCCCCCCTTGCATGAGCAGACCAGTTTGAACACTAGTGCCAATGTGATCTGCTCACGCCTAAAAAGCCGATCAGGACAAGCTGAGATCGCAGGGAAGGCACAGGCAAGTGAGCCCCTGGAAGAGCTGGCTGCTGACCTCTGCTAAGGGTTTGAGCACTCTACAGACCTGGGGGCTGCCTGGGGAGGAGTCCATCAATTTCTGCACTTGAAACACCACCTTGTCTGCAAGCACAGGCTTATCACAGAGGCTCAGCTTTATTTCTGAGTACTCCCCTCCCTTTGTACCATTTTTTTTTGTGAGGGGTGGTGGGTTTTTTTTTCCAGGAATTTTTGATTCGTGAGTGTTTCAGCAGTGTTTGAACAATATAAATGCTACCGGGAACCTTGGCCTGAATGTAAAACACATGCAGCCCTTATTTAGCAGGTGTCTGCTGGGTTCCCAGGGAGACCCAAAACCTAGGGTAACAGGCACTGCGAAGCAGAGCCGTGCAGCTTTGTGCTGGCTCTGTGTGGCAGGAACACAGCTGGGTATCATCTGTAGACCTCGTCTGATCCTCATGTTTATTCCACAGTGAGCAAGGGTTAATTACTCAAGTTATAGGATTGGGTGTATCAACTCATTACTTAACTCGCCTTAATCCCACTGTTGAATTAAAGACAACATTCAAGACTGGCCTTAGCGAACAACCATGAAGGCATGGGATTGTCTGGTCTACCTTGCTACCCCACCTGAGCAGGAAGGAAGGGCTAAAAGTTTACATCATGGCAGCCTGTTTACTTACGTAGGCAGGGCAGGGAGTGTGCTGCTGGTCCAGGGGTGTGTTGTGGATGTGGATGGGAAACCACCATGGGGCACCGGGAGCATCCCTGTGGGAGGGTAATGGTGGTGGTGATGCACCGCAGATGGCCTGGGCCTCTCTGATTTCACAGCCAGGGGAGCAGCGAACGGCAGGTCCTTGTTGGAGAGAGACAAAGGGAGATTTGTGAAACCTGTGCCCCCACGGAAAGGGTCCCTGGCCGAGGGGCTGGGTTCCCACTTGGCCACCCCTTGATAAAGGGAGTCCTTCAGCATGTATCTGGAGATGGGCTTTGCAGGCTCCAACACCTGGAAGGCCCAGCAGACACTCGCTGATTTCAGATTTCACTTGATATTCAGAGGTACTCAGACCCCTTTTTCCCCAGTTTATCCCACTGGTCCATGTCAGGGAAATGCACGGTGACAGGATGGCCTTGGGAGGAAGGTGGGGACCGGGGTGATGCATTCTGCCACCTTCCCTTAGACGCAGCACCACCATCTGCCCCAGACATTGTCCTCACAGCAAGGGGAAAAGAGCATTCAAAACCAGAAACCGCAAAGTGTAAGGAACATAGAAAAGGACCTCCGTCAGAGGCACTGCTCAGCACAACTCTGACGCAAGGAAGAGCTGACACTGCCTACCATTTCCACAGCATGTCCCCCCCGGGACCAGGGCTGATGAAGCCAGCGGGCCCCTCTGCACCACGGGGTGGCCACCTAGAAGTCAGCACCCCAAAATGTGAGAGTCAGAGGCTTTCTGTCTGGGGCGAACAATCGGTCCCAACAGGTGCAAAACCCATCGGCTTCCTCCACGCCACGGGGCGGGCTGGGGAGGAGGATTGTGTTTCCCACCCCTCCGTTAGACTTCAGGAGTAGGGGCTTTTAAGCCATTTGTTGCTTTTGCAAATAGCACGTAGGAAAGGTGGGAGTGAGCTGAGCAAGGACTGCAGAAGTGTGGGGGTTACCTTCTCAGCATCCAACAACCTTAACATCCAAGAAAAAGAGAACAGATCTTTCTCACAGCACAGGGGAGAGGCACAGCCTGAAAATGGAGGGGTAGGAAAAGTACAGGGGAAGTTTTTGCAGCGTTGGGACATCCCCTCCTCCCCAAAGATCAACTGTCCTTGCTTCCTAGGTAATAAATGTTATACAGTAGACACTAGAAATAAATTTTTCCAAAGCACTTAAGAACAATAAGGAGCTATATCACCTTGTTAAAAATAGCTTAGGATTTGGGCATCTAAGGGTATGTTCAAAATTACCTTGCTCTTATCAGGCACTGGACACATTTTGGAAAAATCTCTATAGGGCTCTGCACATCAAAATATCTTTAAGATCTGTCCTTTCAGAGCTCAGTAGCCATTGTTTTTCAGTGAGACAGGAACTAGAGCAGTGAGGCTCCAAGTACGATGACAAAATCTGTGCTTCAGCTCTAGCCCATTTCAAAACGGCCAGGTTAATTTTTACCAGTTACAGGATTTGTAACACAAATACTGCCCTGCAGATTGCAGCAAGTGGACCTGGAACTGGATGCCCAGTGTAGGTGTCTTCCATGCATAGTCTGTTAGTGGTTCTGCTGTTCAGGGCAGATAATTTTCAGAGCTGGACTGAATCCAGTTTACATTTGTGGAGGAGGCATTCTTCCGTTGGGTCCTATCACAGTGCTCATCACGGTAAAGAGGCAGGCGGTGCTCTGCTCAGTAAGAGTCTTCTGGTGCAGTGGGTTTGAAGATGTACACAGCTGTTAAATGTCCCAGACTCTCTGCACGTTTTGTCCAGACCCTGCACCCTCTCCAGGAGATCAACTATTGCCTCGTGTGAGGAAGGATGCCCTTCAGACTCTAGTGTAGTTACCTGCTGCGCATGCTGAAGCAGGGGAGAGCCGGCTCCGGCAGGCTGCGCAAACGCCAGCGGTGGCAGAGCCTTCAGCATCATGTTCTGCATGATGATCTGGTGCATCTGAGCATTCTGCATCAGCATCATCTCTACCATATCTGGGAAGAAAATAAAAGCTTTATCACCAACTGACAAGCAGCAGAGGCATCTCAGTAAGAAGTGCCCTCCAGCATACAGACTGGTCACTGCAACCAAGACAAAGCAGATGAAAAGGACACGTGAAGAATATTAGCGTCATTTGCCCACTGCAAAATTAATGTCTATGAATAAGACTGTTCAGACCAGCTCTCTTGTTTCTCCTCCCTTCTATAAAAAAGCTGATGTTGAGCATCTTCTGTCTTAGCTTCCCTACAAGTCCACCCCTCTGGCTATGCTGCCTGGCAGGCTGGAGAAGGGCCAAGTGCTAGAGCTGACCGGCTCCTTACAGCACTCTCCATGGCTTTGGCTCAAGATCAGTACTTTCTGTGCGAGAGGTTTCCTCAATTTTATGTGATACTGCAGTGCCACCTTGAGAGTCCACTGCATGTGCATCGGATCTACTTATCTCTTGGTCCTAATCCCAAAGGGCCTGTGCAGTGGCACATAATTTGCTTGGGAGGGAGGTATGGAGGAAGGATGGAGAAGGGAGGAAAAAAGAAGCAAAAAAAAAAATCAAGGCAATTCTCCTTTTTTTTTTTTTTTTTTTAACTAGTTATACCAAAAGTAATTTACATGTATCAGCTTCAGAAAAGTCATGCGTGAATTGGGACTATTTTGTTTATGCAAATAAACTCTGATTCAAAAATCCAAACACTTAGATGAAGAAATTGCTGAGAAATATTGCAATGTCATGACTGAAGATTTTTCTGTGGGATGAAGAAACCTTCTGGGAAGAAGCCAGGGAAGTCATCCCAGGTTTCTGTTCATGTATTATTTCACAGTAGCATCCACCTATGTTTAGAAACACTCTTTTTATTGGCATGACACTATATTTGGAACAGCACTTTCAGCTGTTCTGTCTTGTTTCCAAACACGAGGCATAATAAAAGCCTATATTATTTTGAGGAAATCAAACTGCAGGTTAAGAGGGAACAAAACAATAAAAACAGATTTTAGAAGCCTGATTGTTAATTTTGGAATCATCTGTGCACATGAGTTTGACCTTGTTAATATTACTCAGTGCCTTGGGTTGAGCTGGTTTGCTTTCCCAGGCTTCTCTGGCAGCTTAACCTGGCTTTGCCGAGTTTGTAGTCCTTTTTTCTTTAGTTTTAGCAGTAAGACTATGGCTGAAAGCCTCTCAGAAATGGTCTCTAGTCCAATTATGGAATGCAATTCCCACAGCTCCAGCAGCAGCCCTGTTGTGAAACAGCGTGTCACTACCTTGGATGCCGCCCTGTGCCCCCTTCCACTTGCCGTGGCACCTGGCCTGTCCTCTCTGGGGAAGGTGAAGGGAGCTGGCTGCTGGACAGAGGGTACGGTACCTTCTTTAATGCTTCCGGAGCGAGGGTGTGCAAAAGGTTGGGCAGGGGGAATCTGCGTGATCAGGGGGGGCGGCTGAGGTAACTGCTGGATGATGGTGGCAGGCTGAGGAGGCATCTGAAAAGAAACCGAATGGAGAAGTTTGGGTTGGTCTTGGCCAGATCCCTCATCTTTGGGAGGGGAGAGGAGTGGGTATGGTCTGCCTGGACTTCAGTAAGGCTTTGGACGTTGTCCACCATGAGATCCTCGTGGAGAAGCTGTTGAGATTGTGGGCTGTATGAGCAGACAGTGATGTGTCTGAACATCAGTGTGGCTGAACGGCAGGGCCGGAGCGTGAGCAATCCCCCCACTCCTCTGGGTAAACCATTCACACTGCTAATTTTGTGCCTTATTTATGATTTCCCTTAGATTTTGCCTACAACAGCAAGAGGCATAGCTTATCTTTTGTTGAGATGAGCTTTTCCATACAGCCCCCATACCCCTCCACCTGCAGTGGTTGTCTCAGACCAGCACAATGCTAACGGTATTTCCAAGGAGAGAGGATCCTCACCGTCTGCTGAATAATCCTTGGTGGCTCTGCCTGGGGGGCTGGAAAAGGTATCTGGTAGATGTGCGGGGGGGCAGCTCTGTGGTTATGACCATGTCTTCCAGTTGGTGCAGGGGGCTGTGAAAGCTCTTCCAGAAGGTGCTGCTCCTGCAAAATCAAGTATCTTCTTAAAGAAAACCTGGTCACAGAAAGGCAGACAGTGTTGTTACCCTCTCTGGACTGAATGGGATTAGCACTTGGAAGCCCGCAGCAGGGCGCAGCCTCGCTTACCAAAATGCTGCTGCAGACGCGTCCCGCACTGCCACGTCTGACAGGCAGACCACAAGTGACTGTCTCATGAAAGGAAGCACTCAACCAGTGCCCGCATAAGTAGAATCTTGAAGCCGTACAGTTTTCAGAGCAAGCATAAATGAATGGGAAAAAAGTGAAGAACAAACTTCCAAAAGTCTGGGAAAACATTCAGTTAGCAGTTGGTACCTTCCACAAACTAGGAATAAGTAACACTTATTATTGTCCCTACTTCGGCGGCATTAAAAAGCCCTTCTTTGCACTTTGGCTCTACCCCAGAGAGCTTATGATACAGCAGTTCAGGACAAACAGGATCAACCCACCAACTAACTGAAGAGGTGCAAGCTTCGTTAGCTGTAGCCAGGGAAGACATCCTGCTCTCCAGCCCCTCTCCCTCATTAGCTCGCCCAGACTCTGTGCTTGGAACCAGCAGATGATTGAACACTGCCCAGCCAAAGAACTAAAGGACAGGAAAGACATGGATGTGCAGATAACCTGGCCCTTTATGTTGTTTCTGTCCACAGAGAGGGCTCTTACCCTAAGCTCCCGCAGGAGATCCTTCTGTCGCCTTAGGGCACTGTGGAGCATATCCTCATGTCTGTTCCCTGAAGGAGGAAAAGTCCATTATCTTCTCAAAGGATCACAAAGACAGAGCTATTATAGCACCTACATTATGAGATTAATTCTGGATAACGCATTATAAGATAGCTTGGACTCTTCCACAAAAGGCTTTGGGCTACTTTTCTTGTCAAATCCATAAATGGATGATGACTTGATGCCACATCCAGAGTTGTTCAACAGCTCTACAAAGGCAATGCACCTTCTCTGAAATAAACTTTCAGATTGCTCTCTAAAGCCTTCTTTTAACCTCCTGGCTTAGAAACTCATTCCAGACTTAAATCTTCTAGATATACTTTGTACATACAGAGAAAGTGTAAAAAAAGTTTTTTGGGACATGTCAAAACAAACTCAGTTTTGAATGTCAAACTTTCATGTTTCCTTTTTTTTCTGCATTAGCTTCCTTTTGAGTTCTTCCCACATACAACTGATTTTGAACTCACTTGAAATGAAAATAAGAAAGAATGTTTTCAGATGTGTTGGAGGCATGCCTGGCATCTGCTCTGAAAAGCACTGCTTCCTATTTTGAAACTGGAAGTTGTTCAAGGGATTTTTAATTTTGGCCACAGCATTAAAAGTTTCCAACTATTTCTGCAGCAGTTCAATGGATATGAGCGCAGAGTAAAATCTAGAAATATTACTGATCTTCTAATGGTAGCCTTAATCCATAGATAATAGAATTGTAAACACTGCATGTGCCATGCAAAGAAATGGATGCACTGCACATGGCATGCGTAGCTTCCATGGGAGTGTTGCTGAAGGCAACACACTGCTTGTACATGAAACATCACAGCAGTCCTTGAAAGGGTTTGATAAAGACACAAGTTATTTTCAACTCCCTTATTTATCAACCTTTAGCTGGTTTGATAGCTTTTATAGAGAATTGTCTGAACTTTGGCGGTTTCATAAGCATGCTGGGATTCCTGACTCTGCCCAAACCAAAGTCAGGATGTAATTGCACACGCATCGTTTCCTGGTAGCATGGTTTCCCAGCTCTTATCAACACAATCCTCAAGACCAACTCTTTCAGTATAACTTTTTTTTTTTCCATAAACTGAGTCAGATTTTTTTTTTTTTTACACTGGAAACCATGTTCTGGTCTGCATAAGGCTGTGTTGGTCAGCTTCAAAGGTGCAAAGCAGCATTAGTTGTGGAGTGTTCCTCCTGCCTGGATCCCTCAGAGACACACAGTGTTTAGGGAGGAGATGTGATCATCTGGTGTGACCTGCTGAGGAACTCGTGCCTGAGAATGTCACTAAGCCCTTTCCATATCATATCCATAATTAGAACAAATGTTTCTCTTTTACTTGCAGTTGGGAGAGGTGACTCCATCTTCTCTAGGTTCTCATGTTCATTTTCTAGTCTCTGTTGGTAGAATCACAACAAGAACTGGTTACAAGTCAGGGAGCAAAGTGTACGACAATTTCCAACCCTACCTTACAGACATAGGTTTGGGATGGTGGAAATAAAGCAGAAGTGGAGACAAGCGGTGCTTCT
This sequence comes from Pterocles gutturalis, assembly GCF_000699245.1. Lineage (NCBI taxonomy): Eukaryota > Metazoa > Chordata > Aves > Pterocliformes > Pteroclidae > Pterocles > Pterocles gutturalis. Next base: position 31,892 of record NW_010111828.1, read on the forward strand.
TAACTGCTAAATCACAGCTAGAGAGGGCTACAAGAAGCATACATAGAAATATGAAATGTCTCACTGCAAATCTAGTTATGGTAAAAGAGCAGTCATGGTTCCAACTGGCCAGCCTATCCCAGACCTGGAAACTGATAGCATGGTGAATCAGCAGCCTTGTACATCCTTGATTCTGGAGGGCAGACAGCTGGATCATATGAACTTAATGCCAGACAGTTTGGGGTATTCAATGCACTAATAGGCATAAATGGCCCTGGTCTCAGTGCCCTGTCACCTAGGGCTTCCATCCGCACCCACAGCTCACGTGCCCAGGAGCCCCTTTAGTCTCAGCTCTAGGTCTTCAGTTCATACCTGAGCTATACTGGGGGACTGCTAGCCTGCAGCAAAACGACAGCCGTGCCTCTGACTGGCCATGGAACCTTTTCACCCTCATCCCAACCTGCAGATGCTTCCCAGGATGGCCCCATCGCCATGAGTTTGCCTGATAGAGCGGGACTTTGGGTTGAACCTGGCTCAACCTCTTGCTTAGGGGCTGACTGTCCAGGCCCCTGCCCTGCTGGCTGTGTTGTTGTGCTCAACTCCTTGCTCCTTAGGGAGCAGCTGGCCCTTGTTGCTCCCCGATGCTGAGAAGTTAGAGACCTTTTGCTCTTTTCTTGGTTGTGCATGGCTCCACACTGGTGAAAGCTTTGCCCTCCAATGGCTGCTGCATCTAAGAACAAAAGACTCCACCACAGAGACAGGTTAGATGGACTTCCAGCGTTCACGTCTCCAGGGAAATTGTTTTTCCTTCCAGACAACTTTTTCAGTGGCTTCTGGAGGACAGTGAAAGCAGCACATCCACACTGCTAGATGTCAGATGTGCTGAGGGTGGAGGAGCAGGGCTGAGTGGAGAACCCTGGGTGCGTTAGTGTGCAGAGTCAAAACAAAGAGCTACTGGAATTCTGTGCAGCACCTCAGGCACTTCCAGTGAAGGTCTGCCCGTGTTTCACCAGGTAACATATCTTACATAAAAGTAGACAAAAAAGAAGACATGAAAATGCCTTAAAACAATCTGAGGTCCTCTTTACCCAAAATTTACTCCTAAACTTTGCCTGTCACAACTCAAACTAGTTTTGACATAACTGGTGACATCTCCCATAACATCAAATTCACTTTAACTCTATTTTTAATTTACTGTAGGTCCATGTAAGCTTGTACAGTTATTTAAGGAAGTGATAGTGACTGTAGTACCACTGCACATTAGCGGTGCTTACACAAAGATTCTCAATTGGCTGCAGATCCTCTTTATATCTCAGTAGAAATATCATTATGTAAAATACAATGTTAATCCTTACACATTCAAGAGCAAAAAGCAGAGCAAAGGTGACCACTACAGAGTTACTCCCTTACCTTTTCTAGGAGTTTGATTTTCAGTCGTGTCAGGTGATCCACCACTGAAGGATCTGTCATTGTAGTAGTCTCCTGTAAGAGCACGCAGGCAAAAAGAGGTTAAAAAGCTAAGCAAAGGCAGATAGGTTTTCAGTGGCCATTTTTCCCCTCCACGATCTCCACAGAAGAATAATTACATCAGAAAAAAAAAAATACAAGATTGTGAGCAATTGAGGGAAGAAGCTAAACGCTTCAGTTTCTCTCCCAGGTAAAAATGAGTACGGATGTTCACCACAATGTCACAGACACAGCTTCTTCTGCCATTTCTCTCAATGCCTTTCCATGCTGCAGGTTGCGATGGTCACAGGTTAACTCAAAGTGAATATTTGTCTGTTCTTGACGGTGCCTAGCCTTTCCCTGGCAGTGTCACTAAGCCTGGCCCTGTGTGTTGTTAGTGTCTTCAACGTAGCTCAGTTTTGTGCTTGTAACCTGGTTGCTAAGTTTGTAGTGTCAACTTGCAATATAAACAATTTCATCTCCAGGTGTAGAAGCTTACCTACATTTTTTAAAGCAAATACCCAGCATGTTAGTAGACATGAAAAAAAGAAATAAAATGGTTCTTTAACACAAGCTCAATGCTTGTGCTCAGATTATGATCTTGCTGATTGATACACACTATCAGGGAGTGCAGTGAGAGGACAAGGGGTAACAGTTATAAGCTGAAAGAGGGTAGATTTAGATTAGATATAAGGAAGAAATGTTTTCCTGTGAGGGTGGTGAGGCAGTGGTCCAGGTTGCCCAGAGAAGCTGTGGATGCCCCATCCCTGGAGGGGTTCAAGGCCAGGCTGGATGAGGCTTTGAGCAACCTGGGCTAGTGGGAGGTGTCCCTGCCCATGGCAGGGGGTGGGACTGGATGGGCTTTAAGGTTCCTTCCAGCCCAAACCATTCTGTGATTATCTAATTGTATGATTCTATACCTGACAACAATATTTATCCCACTGTAAGGTGCCCTTGCACTCTTGACAAAGCCCTTCATATGAGCTTTCATCACCAGATAGTAACTAGAAACTCAAAAAGTTAAGGAGCATAGCTGGAACTCATCACTAGGTGAGTGAAAGAGTAAAGAGGCTATGGTTTAACACCCTTTTGCATCTCCCAAATAACCTGTAGAGTGTCTCTCCTTCCCAGCAAAGCCCTACCAGCATAAAAAACGGGGTAACATTTGTCACTGACATCCGTAAAATCAACACCAAGGCATGAGAAAGAAGCCAGGTAATAGATACTCCTTCTCAGTATCCTATTTTAAGCCCAGTTCTGCTCCTTGGACAGCAAAATTACACCCCTTCCTTACTCGAAGGCCATAGCAAAGCCACAGCTGAGCTGCTGCTGGCAGCTGGAGCAGCTGATAGATGCTTGTAGTGAGCTGCACAGCTCACCTCCGCCAGCTGTGACCCACGCAGCACGTGTGTGTGATCTGTCCTGAAAAATACACAGGCTGGTAGCCACTGGAGAGGTTACAGAAACTGAGACATGCGGATCCCTAAAATAGCTGTGCTGTGTTGGAGCTGGGGCTCGGCTTTCTTCAGCAGGGGTCATTTGCAAACACTAGGAGTGACGGGACAGAACAGAAAACCCTCTTGCCTGCCAGCAGTTTTCCTGAGAAACAGCTCTGTGTACATTTTTACCCTAAAATCCCAATAGATTTTTCTCCTGTTCTCTCTAACATTTTTTATCCTTTCATCCTTTTGGACAGCTGCAGCAACCTTTGACAAGGACTTTCCTAGTTAGCTTAAACTTGAGCATAAGCCTAGTTATGCAAGTAAACTGCATTAGTTTCATTAGTTTACTTAAGTGTTAGGCAAAAAAAAAAAAAAAAAGATTATATTTAGACTGTTTTAAATCTCAGTTCCTGAAAAATGTTGTTGGAAATCTTCTTTGCCATGTGAAATTTATATGACTGTTCTCCACGCACTTTTTCCATACCATTTGTGACTTACATTCCTGTATCATATTCCCATTCAGGGATCTTTCTTTAGCAAGAAAATCTATTGAATTTGCCCTCAAACAGCAGGTTTCCCTTACTCGTTGATCTCATAACTCATCTGGGAAATATAACGCAAGATCCCACGTGGACTGCTTTCACAGCCACCTCTTGGCCTCCCCTGTCAGCTGCTCTCGGAAGGTGCTGCATCAGCTGCGCCTTTGACCCCACCGTGGCTGTATGTCTGTTTGTACAGCCTCATGTTCAGCCTAGCTGCTTCTCTCCAGACCTTTCTATTCGTAAACCCTTTTGTGATGGGGTGACCAGGGTTGTGGGCAGCATTAGGCATTGACATAGCCAAGCAAGCTGTGTTGGCATCTCCAGAGGGCAACAAACGTGTTATTAGTCATTGCTGATGCTGTTGTAGCCAGACTGCTGTTGGATATTCAGATGATGCTTTACCATCGACCAGTTTAATAAAGTGGCCCCTAGAAGTTAAATTTCTGGAGTGATCATTGTAATAGGAATAGAGGGTTGCAAGAAAGGTTGTCAAAAACAACTAAGTATTAAAGATACAGTGCCAATGTTAAGCAACTGAGTTGACTATAAAGGAAGGGTAGAGAGAGAAACTTCTGTTTGATGTGGCAGGTATCCTAGAGAAAATCAAGTACTAGGTAAAAAAATGCTTTCCAGCAAATCTAAGGGATCTTTCTTTGCCTACACTTACAGGTGCCCTGGTCACAGTGGGTTCGCTACTCTAGGGACATCTTACAACCTGCTAATTAGTGACTTGCCAGAAATGTGCCAGCTGGATACATGAAGATCATGCCAAAAGGGATCTATAGTGACACTGAATCACAAACGAGGGATCACTCGTGAACATGGTAATGCAAAAGAGCAAAACCAGACAAATTTAATTCTGTAAAGGATTAACAGGAGTGTTACGTGCACCTCACAGGAGATAATTATTCTGCTCTATTTAGCAGCGCTGAAGTCAGAGTTTGAATACTGTGCCTAATTTTAGACATGGTGGTTTAAGAGGGAAAGAAGGTCCAGAAAAAAAAGATAAAAATGGTACATTTACAAAATGTAAGTTCTGAGGAAGACTCGGAAGAACTAGCTTTGTTTAATTAGTAAGTAGATGGTGAGATGAGGACAAGCTAGTAATCTTTAAATAAATGAAAGGATACAATCAAGAACAGCGTGGGTTTTTTTCTCTCTGAAAAGGCTGGACAAGAAGCATTTAGCTTAGTGAGGGAGAGGAAAACCTGATAAAACCAAGAAAAAATTCTTAACTTTACAGTGAGATAAATGATGGAGCAGCTATCTTAAAGAAAACTTCCTCAGAAGTTCTTTAAAAACAGTATAGAAAAACAAATGTGATGAACATTGTAGGACTATTAGACCACTCCTCAGACACAAGAATGGATTAAATAACCTGGTGAGGTCCATACCAATACTACATTTCTATGATGCCTTTGTGATACTTTATGCCCTTAATTTTTATTACTATGATTTCTAAAAAAACTTAAAAAAAGAACCAAACAAACTGACACACCTGGAAATATCTGGAGACAGTAAACTTTCACACTCTGGTTCGCCAGGGAGGAGTTTTTATCATTTCAGTCTTAAAAGAGTGTTTTCATTTATTAAGAGAGAGTTTAAAGAATAAAAAAAGAAACACACACAGGTACAAATCACCAACAGAGAAGTACATTTCCTTCCAGTCAGTTGGCTGCTTCTGCCCATTGTAGTGTTGCAAATTAATAGTCCAGAGCCCTTGTCAGGCTGCTTGGTGGCTACAGGTATTGTAAAAACATCCTACCTGCATTTGAAGCTAAATATATGAATATTTTACAGTTAAGAGTTATTTCATGCCACTGTCAGATAACAGTAAAAAGAAACATTGTACATTGTTATTTCTGAAAACAGGGATCCCAGTTTGAACCAAATTATATTTATGATGAAGTCTTCTTACTTACGATTAAGTACACTAATCATATGCTACACTTATGATTATCGTATTTTTACATGACAACGGTGAACCACTACTGTCTGCAAACACTGCTCATTTATTTGCAGATCCACCTCAGCAGCAGCCAGAGTTCTCAGTAATACTTCGTTACCAGCCTGATCTCAGTGCAACATTATCAGTGCTACTGCTAATTTAGTCGAGGAATAAATGACTTCTACCACTTTTATAGTTACATCAGGGAGGACTGGCCCCAGCAGTATCAGAGGTGATGGTCTTGCCACCCTGTTTGGTTGGCTTCAGCTCCCCCCCTGCAAAGCTGCACTAGCAGCTGGCAAGACAATTCGGGTAGTACCCAAATGGTGCTGCTGGTGCTGGCTGCTTGCCAGCTACCTGACACGCTGCTGGAGACAGGACCCTTTTCAAATATTGCCACCTGAGTCAATTTAATTAGATTAGCACTAGAAATCCTGACATTTTAACAAACAGATAGGGCTATAAGAAAATACAACGCACGAGTTGGTTATTTGAAAAAAAAAAAAAAATTACCAGTAAACCAAAATTGATTAAACCCAAACAAACATGGCTTATTCATTTTACATTTTTAGGAGGAGCAAGAAGTCAAAGCAGTAATTTATTTTAAACCAATTTTTTTTAAAGTGATATATCTGATTTAACAAAATTGCCATTATAAATGCCATGATATATTATTCTTTTTTCTTTTAAGAAACTTCTTTGTTCCGAGCTTACAAGTTTCCTTTTGCTTCTCAGATGGTGCCAATTACGCAAGATTTTGCACTAAGAAATTTCATAACTCAGGCTTTATCTCCTAGCATTGTGTGGGGACAGACTCAGAATCCTGGCTACTGGGTCAGAGGACATGGCAGTACTACCAGGAAAAACAAATAAACAAAAAAACCCTAAAGGGCTGACAGTGCAGGAGGTGACCAGAATTAGCCACAGGAGTCTGTCCTCACTGTCAGATCTAACATCCCTGCATGGTCTGCTCACTGAAACTTCTACTCCTCCTTAGAAGAGCCAAACTGCTTGTGAAGAAAAGGAAAGCCAACACATAGTGTGCCCTGGCAACCTCTGCAGTGAGTTTAAAACGTAACCTCTACCTCAGTTCTGGACACAGACAGGCTTTCTGATGTGTAGAGAAAGCCTTGCCAACCCTGCCTTGCTCCTGGCATCCTCAGCTGGCTCTCTGGAGCACTGAGCACGCACTGTTCCAGTCTTTCTGTTGTCTATGCTGAAATATTTACACAGAGATAACGTGGGGGACCATGAGATTGGTACGAAATGGTTTATTCTGAGACCGCAAACACGTCCCTGTTTCTTCCTGCATACTTTTTGGATGGTGGTTGACAAAAGCAACCCAGACAGAATAGATGCCGTTCACAGGAGCAGCTGGATCCAGCTCGCGACCTGGACAATGCGATGACTGAATTTAGGGGTAAAAGCCCAGAGAGAGGAGAGCCCAACTGAAGGGCCAAACACATGGAGAGATCTGGGGGTAGCAAAGGGGTGGTGAGACCACGCAGGTGGCTGCATTTCTGTGTTTCTTAGAAAGAAAAAAGCCAAGAGGTTACTTCTAAACTGAGGCAAGTAGAAAAGTTGATGGAAGCATGTGTTTGCCGGTATGATTTAATGACTTTAAGACACCAAGAAGCCACTAGTTTTGTAGATGACTGTAGGGTTAACTATTCCCAGCATTAAGAAGAGAGCACCTCGCTTCTCCCAGGTTACCGGAGGGTTATTTCCAGCCGTTGGCTCTCTGTGCTCTCTGCCTGAGGGGATCTGATTCCTCACTGCTGGAAGCCAAGCAGAGAGATGCTACGAAACAAACACACAAACCAGATACACAAGGCGGCCTCGGGGTGCTGTAAAGCGTCATATTTCCACACAGAAATGTTTAATTCAGCCGGA
>NW_010111829.1:0-204 GCF_000699245.1 Pterocles gutturalis
GGGGGTGAGCTGCTGGGGGGCTCTCATGGGAGCCTGTTGAATGTGAAAATAGAGGCGGAAAGAACCTGTGTGGGCTGTGTGGGACCTGGAGTGCCCGAGAAGGCGCTTGCACTGGGATTAAGCGTTCTGCTGCCCTTCCGGCCTTTGCCCCCGAGTCAGGTGCCCGCTCTGGCCGGAGGTGGGTTAGAGAGGCTGGGGGAGGGG
>NW_010111829.1:238-10153 GCF_000699245.1 Pterocles gutturalis
TGGGTAAGAAAGCTGAGGTGGAATGACCTTGTAAGTGAGGAGTCAACTTTGCAGGGGTGTCTGAAAGGTGTGATTAAGGGCTGGGACATCATAAAGAGGACAGAGATCAGCTGTTGGGCTGTGCAGCGCAATAATTGGGAGCTGTCAGTTGGAGACTGGGATGAGTGTGAGGCCCTTCTCCGTGTGTGTGTTTGGCCTGTAGATCTCTTCAGAGGTTGTGAATGTCAGAAGGTTGCATGGATTTAAAAGATGTAGCAGACTGCTTCTGGAGGGTTGTGAATGTATAGGAAATGTTTGTTGAACTGAAAATGGCTAGAAGTTAGGAGAATATTGGAGGGATGTGGTGATGTCTGCATCTTGTTCTTACCCTTCCATGGGAGGCAGGTCACATTTTTTTTAAATGAAGCTAACTCAGGAGTGTGAATGCAGTCCTTCATTTCTGTAAAGGATGCACTTTCCCTTGAGTTTCATCTTAGGGAAACCACATTCCTCATTGTGGTATGTTGTTGGACTTGGTCTGAGCTGGTACAGCCATTCTCATGAAACTTGACTTTCCATCTGCTTCACGCAGATGAAGCTGTACCTGCAATCCTGTGCTGGAGAGTACAAGGGACCTAGAGCATGATCCACCAGTGCAGCTGGAGAGAGATGGGCTTCAGCCTGGCAAAGAATACAGGAAGGGCCACCTAGGAGCAGTCTGCAACTCTTGGCAGGGCAGTTTCAGAAGAGAAGCCAGTGCTATTAAGCTGGAGCACATAATATAGCAAAAGGAGACAGAGGTAATAGGAGCTGGAGAGGTTCAGGCTGGGCTGGGAAAATTCTCTGGAATTTTTCACTGAAACTGCTTCTATGCTTGATAATAATGTATGTATGTGAGGGGAAGTATTTAGTGTTAATTACTGAAGGATTGTGTCCTGACTTGTGGCTTGAATACAGCACTTAACAGTACTGTCTGGAGTACATCTTTAAACCTTATTCACTGTGAAACTTCTATCAGTGATCTGTAAAGCCTCAGAGTTGTAATGATTGTGGCAGTTGTCTCCTGCATGTCTTTACAGCTTGGAGATTATAGTTTCAAGGCTCAGATTTTGTTCTGTTCTTCAGCGTTCTTGGTACTGTCAGACCTCTGCTGTGAGAAGACTACACAGAGCAAAATAGGCAGAGTCTTAGTGTCTAACAAAGATTCAATAGCCACATACTACTTGAAAGTACTTGGTAGAGTTGCAGGAAAGCAGTTGAAAGAGATGGCTCAAAGCAGGGCTAAGAGTAGCACCAGGCCACATTTTTGTGACTGACTTTGTCTTGCCAAGTTTTGCAAACCTCCAGGAGTGGAGATCTCTTCCCACCTCTCTGGTGACCTGTTCCAGAGCTGCACCACTCTACTGGGGAAGCTTTTCCTAACACCCCAACACGAACCTCCCAGCATCCTCCCACCATCTGACCTGAACCCGGAGCAGAGGGAAGGCTCCTTGGGGGTCCTGTGTCTCCTTTTGTAGCCTGGCACATTGTTTGCCTTATTGAGGATGAGAATGCCCATTGAACATTTGGGGTGGTTTCCACGGTAACCCCCAGGATCTTTTCAGCAGGTCTGTTTCTGGGCTAATTGCTGCTTTGTACTGATGGAGGGAGGTATTGTGCCCCAAGTGCTGAACTTTGTGCTTTGTCAAAATAAACCTGTCATGTGCCAAACATGGCACCTGTAGGACCTGGTCTGTGGCTACCTTGCCCAACTTGTACTTTCAAAGACTTAAATATTCTTTTTTGAATATGAATGATCATTGTTAAAGTAGTGGTGCCCGTTCATTTTGATGCTAGAAAGCTCATATGTAGTCTGATGTCCTCCTTGCTTGGGCATGCTAGTGCCTACACACTTCTGTTCAGTGACCTTCCCCAGCTGCCTGGGAGCCTCACTGTCAAAGCTTAGGTCACTGATGGGACCTCAGGATGGGTGAGGCTCCAGACTGCAGTGGTATATCTCTATATTCTTCCCTTCTTGCTGTAGAAGAGTTGCAGGCTGTTCTCCTGCTTTCCTGAAAGGATGATGTGGCCTGGCTTTGACAGTGCAGCCCTGTTGGGCTGAAGGTGCTTTTCCTGTTGCCCTTTTTATGGCATGTAGGCTGGCTGTCCTCTGCTGTTGCGGTACCTTACCAAGCCCAGCGCTTCAGCCTGCGGCAGTGGCCTGGGAGAGGAGTAGTGTGGCAGCAGCTTTGAGTAAGGCTGGATGCAGAGAGGAGGTGGATTGTTCCCCTGCAAGCTGTGTATCTGAATACACAGCTTAGATGGAGGGGGAGCTGAAAAACAGCAGTTCTCCTCTGTTTGGTGCTGTGGTTGAGAACAGATGATGGGGGTTCTTTTTTGGCAAATAGAGATTTTAATTTGTTGGGGTTACCAAGGAAGTTGAAAAACTGTGCTCCTGCTTTTCTGCATTGACTATTGATGTGGACTGGACAGGCAGTTCCAGGTCCCGCTTAGCCTGGGATTTCAGGGGTCAAATTAATTGTATTAGCCAATCATAGGGTCTGAATGTAGTTAAATGTGACTGTTATTCAAAACTGTCCTTTGTGCCGGCTCCTCTAGAGTGTGTTTAACTTTCACTCAAAACCAGAAGTTAAATATAAAATGCCACCAATGAACCATGAGTTTGGAAATGGTTCCATTGTGGTTTGGCTTTTAATATTAAAAACCCTATGCTGAAATATTAAGGAAGCTAGGTTTATGCTCTGGACATCACAGGTAACTTGGGAATCCATAAATTAGTATGAATGCATCATTCTGCTGTTGTGAACTATTTACTACACAGTGTAAAGGAGGCAGAGTTTTGTCTAGTGTGAAGGGGTTTCGTGCTTTGCACACGGCAGTGTGATGTGGGGCCTGATGATCCATATTTAGGAAGTGTTACGAAGGGTTTTGTTGGACAAAGACTTTCTTACAGAATGGCAAAGATCCCTAAAGTGATCAGGAGAATATTTTTTTCTCATTTTATATATATTAAACAAAATGGCCTGGGATCTTGCAGAAGGTTTTGCTCCCTCTGGTTGATGTGCTTATGTGGCTCCTGGGGCTGGAGTCCTGGGATGATGCTTTTCTGGATGCTTAGGCCAGTGACAAGTGCAGTCATCAGTTTTTCTAGATATTCAGTGGCTTGTTACAAAGAGAGGAGTTGGCTGGAAGATTTGGAATTGTTGATGAAATTTTTCCTGTCTGGTTGAGGATAAGAACAACAAGGAGGAATGAGTTGGTAAAAATGATGTCTAAAAGGGTCTTCCTAGGTGGAGGTGGATGATGACTGGAAGAGGCTTTTGTGTTCTGTTGTATTTTGTGCCAAATGCCCCTAACACCAAGACAATAAGGCCAATGTTTTAATAGCTTTGCAGTATGGGAGTTAAAACTGTGTGCTGAATGTTTTCTAAACAAGGAAACTGCTGTTTCTGCTGAGTGATCCATTTTTTTTCTCCACACAGCGTGAATGCATCTCAGTCCATGTTGGTCAAGCTGGCGTGCAGATTGGCAGTGCATGCTGGGAGCTCTACTGCCTGGAGCATGGCATCCAGCCTGATGGTACCATGCCAAGCGATAAAACCATCGGTGGAGGTGATAATTCCTCTAACACGTTCTTCAGTGAGACCAGTGCAGGAAAGCATGTCCCTCGTGCTGTGTTTGTGGACCTTGAACCAGCAGTAATTGGTAAATACAGTGACCTGTGTGAGGGACTGGAGAGCGTGCTGTAGGATTTGATTTAACTTCTACTTTTTTGACTAAGGGATCAGTTTCTCTAGTCCTGTAAAATGCTTTGGGGCTTTAAATTCTTACTATGTAAAGCTTGTCTACGTCTTTCTAGTAGTGGAAGATACTTGGCTTTATGTTCACAGAGACTGGTGAATGTGTGCTCTGGAGCTCTAAAGAATTTAAGTATTACCTTCTGCCAGTCTGTGGAACTGAATGGGTCTTCCGAATATGACTTGTGTTTTGCTATGCAAGGAACTAGTTCTAGCCTTTTGAAACAATATGGCATGAAGTGTACAGTAGTCATTGGGAATATTTTTAATAGATGTGATATATATCATTAAGCAGATTTCTTGTACATTGGAATGATTTCTATGCTTTCCCAAAACAATCTTCTGCTCTCTGTAGCTTGTATAGTGCCTGCAGAAATGAGTCTCAATTGCTCCCCTAAATTCTGGGACTTCCAAACACGCATTTCAACCTCCTGCTGCCTTATCTTTGAATAACAATCCACTCTTATCTTGAAAATCAGTTGTATCCCAAGCTCTGGCAGTGCTGGCTCTTAGTGTTCAGATGTGACCCCATGCACTGGCCACTGACCAGTCCCACACTCTGGCATTAGCTACACTGCCAGCCCAATGTGAGCTCCCCAATTTGACAAGACCCTTGTTCCTTGTGTCATGAATCTTTGTTTTTGCTCTCACCAGTGTGTGTGCGCCTGAATGAATTCTGCTGGAGCTGGTTTTGTGGCTGTCTTGCCTTAAGGAGTGCTTTGGGGCTCACAGAAGAGGTCTCTGTTGCCTGTGCTTGTGCAGTTGCTGTGTTTATCTTTCTGCAGCACAGAGCTGGGAAGGGGAGATGAGTGAATAGACTTAGTCTATTCCTATATAATCCAAACTGTGGGTCTCTTGTAACTTATTTTCATTGTAAAACCCCAAACCACTTTCTGTGGCTAATTACAGTAGGATGAACTTCTGCAGGAGAGCAGAACCTGTTGGGCAGGGCAAGGGTGGGTGTACTGGATGGATAACTTTGAAATGAACCAAAGCACGCTAATATTCCCAGGAGCTGTTGCAGGTCTGGCTTCCTGTTTTCTTGAGCCCCATGGCTGTTGCTTCCTCTGTGGCTGGCCAGGTGGTGGCTCTAAGCAACCAGAAAAGGCTGAGAAATGAGGTGAGGGAGAGCAGGTGGCAAAGCTCTTACCTTGCCTCTGGGGATGAGTACCTGGTGAGTCTTGGGACAAATGGTAAAAGGGAGTGTTCCAGCACTTGTAATGATGCAAGTATAGTATGGGGATATGGGCAAAAGGCTGTCTTATGAAATACTTGGTAATACTAAAAAAGTTACAGCTTTTTGTTAAGTTATGTCATGTGCCTTTCTGGGGGCTAACCTTTCTTTTATTCCTACCCTGCTTCTTTGAAAATTATTAATCCAGTTTCCTGGGCAGGTCTACCATGATTCTTCTCATTCATGCAGCATGCCCCTCTGCACTGTGTTTATGAAATAAAATATTTGCTGTGCGTACAGCAACTCTGGAGCTGCCATGTGTGTACACCAGGGATTTCTGGAGCTTCCAGATCAGTGCTGCTCTTAGTGAAAGCAGCAGGACTGCTGTATGCATACACCAGCTCTGTGGAGGTGGTGGTAAAATACCGTCAAACTTTCCACCAAGAAACAGGGCTGTAACATGCCTGGGAATTCAACGCAAGTGTCTTTAAAAATCTGTCCCAGATAGACTTAAAAACATGAACGATAGCATGTCCAGGGGAAAGCTTGGTTTAGCTGTCCCCTAAACTGAGTTCTTTATTCCAGCACACTTTTCGTAGTCCAGTGATTGATCCTCTTAACTCTTCAAGTTTTGTTACTTCCCCAGGACCATCTTGACTCATGTTGCCCCTACCAGTTATGTTTTTCTTTAGGTTCTATATTTTTCCCTTTTACCCATATTTGTCCTTTGTAACTTAGAGTGAAAATGCAGAAAGTCTTACAAACATGTATTTTGAATGGTAGACTTCTCCAAAGTGTTTGTCTTGGTGCAGTCTTGCAGAGGCTCTACAATATTGGATTGCAGGCTGCAGTGGTAGCTGGTTGATACAAATTGGTTCAAACGGTAACTGTATTTTTAAATTCTGAATTTTGCTTATCTTTCTCTTGCTCACTCTTTTTCAGATTAAAAAGAATACAGGCAACTTCATCTGTAGTTAATAAAGCTGTCTTTGCTTTCCACCTGATTTTAATTAAAGGATGCAATACTGCTTTAGCATATGACTCAAGAATGGCTTGAGCTAAACCAGAGACAAAGCTATGCTGAGTGGCTTTGTACCTTTCCTGTAGGACAGAGCTTTAGCCTGCTAGATATAAGTGCATATTTCTGATAACTAGTGGAGATCATAACTCTAAATCATTCTCCAAACCTGTAACTGCTGGGGTATGCTGTGTGTTCATTTGCATGGTTTCTTTGACACAGCCATTTGTGCTGGAGCTTACAGCTCAGTATTTGAATAACTGAATATGTCTGCAAGAGCATCTCCTGTTCCTTTTGAACATTCTTCTCCAATCTTGGCAGAAAGCACAATTAAGGGAAAGAAGGGGACAGGCAAGCAGTGTAGGCTCTGACTGCCCACAGCTGCAGAAGCAATAAGGCAACATCCTGGAGGGCTTGGAAAATGAGGGGGGAAAGCAGTATTTCAGATGCTGATCTGCAAAGTGGGCCTGAAGTTGTCTAAAATGGAAGAATGATTCTGCTGCTACAGTCCAGTTTTAAATTGTTCTGGCAGGTCAAATTTAAATCTGTGTAAAATGGGACAGTTTCTTAAGCAATAATTTCATTTTTCTTAGGTGTTCTCAACATTTAGACTGTACTAAGTACTGTTACCTGATAGATAGGAATCGAGCTGCTTTTTATCTCTAAGGGTTTAGGTACCTTATTCTGGGCATTCTCAGAAGTTCGAAAAACCTGGTCTATGCAGAAAGCTAATTTACAATATTCATCTTGTCTCCCCAGATCAAGTTAGGACTGGGACATACAAGCAACTCTTTCATCCTGAACAACTGATATCTGGTAAAGAAGATGCTGCAAATAACTATGCTCGAGGTCATTACACAGTTGGAAAAGAGATAATTGATCTAGTTCTAGAACGTATCAGGAAACTGGTAAGACTTTTCTTCACTGAAGGCTCTTTAACATCTTTGTTCATCCTGTTCTACAGGATTTGGAAATAAGGTTATCAAAAATACATAGGCCTATAAATTGTGCTCTAATATATTCCATGGTAAGAGAATCTGGACTTAGTCTGCATCTGTTTTAATTCTTATCCAGCTAAGAATGGTTGGATTATTCCTGTCACAGATGACTTTCAAATGTTGATGAGGCACCCAAAACTTTAGTTTCATGTTCAGCTTCAGAAAGCCAGGACTGCAATAATTTGCCTTTTCCAGCTCCTGCTGGAAGAGGATTGGTCTCTGGCTGGGGCTCTTGCAAGGAAGTTTAAATAGGAGTGTTTGCTCTGTGCTTTAGACTTGTGTTTGCATTTCCTGGTGTTATGATTTCTGAATTAATTTTGTGGTAATAACAGAAAAGGGGAATAAATCTCGGTAAGTTGGGATGTTTCAGGCTCCTCAGTACTTTGATCATGGCAAATTTATGAAGATGTCAGCTTAGAGTTCCCTTTTTAGGGTTGCTAAGCATGTAGTTTACTGAATTAGTGTCACACAGGTAAGGAATTCTCATTGCATAAAAATCCAGGGTATACATCTGGTGCTTTGATATGGAATGCCAAATGAGTTGCTGGGAAGTACACCTCTTGCAGATCAAAACTGGTATTACTTGCAGCACTTGGCTGCCACTGTCTCTAATTAAAGCTAAGATAAGTTTGCAGCAGGCTGTACTTTGACCTGAAAAATATGGTTGTAATTTCTTCTTACAAGCAGTTGGAAGTCCCTGTCAGTCCTGGGAATCAAGCTAAGCATCATGTGGCACTTCTTTCTGAGGACACGGCAGTCTAATTGTTTCATCTCGGAAGACTAAATGGGAATGGCAGTGTAATACATTCTGACAGCTCACTGCCCTGAACCAAGTTAATGCTTGCAGCTCTGAGAGGATTATCACAATAGTTCTGGGATGGGGATTCCTCCATTTTTGTGCATGTAGAGAATGTCAGAGCAGTATAAGGAATAGATGGTCTGTAGTTCTTTTAATATTATTACTTTCCTTGGTCATTGTTAATGACCTTGGGCTGAAAATTGGGGGTCAGAGAAAGCTTTGAGGTAGTAATTTGAAGTGGGGAGGTCACCCTTGTTAGGGGGCTTAAAATAGCTAAGAATAGTTCTTATGAGGCAGTTCCTTGATTATTGGTGGATGGATCAAATACAGTATTACCTTCCCAAAGCTTGAACAGTTGTGTCAGAATGCAGAACTGTTTGTCTTAAGCTTGTTTGGGGATTCTGAAGGTCTATGCAATTGCTTTAACACATGTATCTTCTCTTTCAGTCTGATCAATGCACTGGCTTGCAGGGTTTCCTGATTTTCCACAGCTTTGGGGGAGGCACTGGCTCAGGTTTTACTTCACTGCTGATGGAGCGCCTGTCAGTTGACTATGGGAAAAAATCAAAATTGGAATTTGCCATCTACCCTGCACCACAGGTCTCAACAGCTGTTGTTGAGCCATACAACTCCATCCTGACTACCCACACCACCCTGGAGCATTCTGACTGTGCTTTTATGGTTGACAATGAAGCCATCTATGATATTTGCCATAGGAACCTGGACATTGAACGCCCGACCTACGCTAGTCTCAATTGCCTCATTGGTCAGATAGTCTCTTCCATTACGGCTTCCCTCAGGTTTGATGGTGCCTTGAATGTGGATCTTAATGAATTTCAAACTAACTTGGTGCCTTACCCTCGTATCCACTTCCCATTGGTAACATATTCCCCGATTATTTCGGCAGAGAAAGCCTATCATGAGCAGCTCTCTGTGGCAGAGATAACTAATGCTTGCTTTGAGCCATCCAACCAGATGGTGAAGTGTGACCCTCGCCATGGCAAGTACATGGCCTGTTGTATGCTCTACCGTGGGGATGTTGTCCCCAAGGATGTCAACGCTGCTATTGCTGCTATTAAAACCAAGCGTACAATACAGTTTGTGGACTGGTGCCCTACTGGTTTTAAGGCAAGTCTTGGTTGCATCATGATTTTTTTAAACAGATTTCTCATTTGCTGTCATGGGCTTATGAAGTATATTTTCTCATGATGTTCTGCATGTACCTGATTTGTATTTTCAGAAATGGAGACTTAAGTTTTTATACAGGGCTGTTTTCTTGGGAGTTAAACATATTTAACTACTATCTGACTTATTTGATTATAGTCACTGTCAAATGCTGCAAAGAAACTCATGGTCTCCTCTGCTTTTCACATAGGTTGGCATCAATTACCAGCCACCAACTGTTGTTCCTGGTGGTGACCTAGCCAAAGTCGAGCGGGCGGTGTGCATGCTGAGCAACACTACAGCCATTGCTGAGGCATGGGCTCGTCTAGACCACAAGTTTGATCTGATGTATGCCAAACGTGCCTTTGTTCACTGGTATGTTGGAGAAGGGATGGAGGAGGGGGAGTTCTCAGAGGCCCGGGAAGATTTAGCTGCACTTGAGAAAGATTATGAAGAAGTGGGCACAGACTCAATCGATGGAGAAGATGAAGGTGAAGAATATTAAATACAACAAAATTGAATTGCAAGTCTTTGCGATTTTACTGCCTCTTAACTGGTGGTGTAAATCATGTCAAATAATTGGAATAAACTTCCTTAAGCAAGACATTTGGTAGTGTCCAAAACACTGTGTACATTAACTACATGAAAGTAGTCAGAAGACCAGGCGATAGAATATCTTTATGAGAAAGATAGCTAGATAAAACAATCATGCTGAAGTTCGATGAGTTCTTAAGGCTATTCAAAGAGCTAACAGTGCACATTTTCCCTCCAAAGACAAGACCAGAATGTGCTTGAGCTTTTCTGGAAGATTAGTTACCTATACTTTTTCAAGGCTCTAAAGCTGGTGTTGCAAGAGGCAACAGGAACTAGTCTTGTATTACCCTTAAAAGACAACACCTTTGAAACCAAAGGCTATTTGAATTTTTCTCCTATGCTTAGACTTAGCATGGGCCAGTAACTTAGAGGTGCAGTAGCCTGGTAGGGAA
>NW_010111829.1:10184-23382 GCF_000699245.1 Pterocles gutturalis
GACTGTGCCCATAGCATGAGGAGCATGCTGCTGCTCTGTCAGGACCTGTGTGGTGGTTGCCCTGGTGTTGCTTTGTCCCTGTCTGCCAGGATCTGTGGAGTCAGCCTTTTGCTGGAAGCTGTTTGGAACAAGATCTCTGGGTTCACTGGACAGAGCTAAACACTAGTTTTCCTGAAAATTAATTATTTTGCAGAAGTGGGTTCAGATATGCAAATTACATTCTCCTTCTGCCTTCCATGTAGGCTGACATAACAGGAGAGGATTTGGCTAATCAGGTTATCTTCAGATGTGGACAGCCTCTGTCTGAAACCTCCTTCTAGGTGGTCTGAGTTGGGGCTTGGGGACACAGGGCAGTAATCCACAAACTGCATAACCTGACTATTCCTAACTGCCTTGGAGACAGGTGACTGAGGAGTCTCCCACAGAAGCAGCAAAGGTGGAATAGGCAAATATGTTAAGATGATGATTGAATCCTGAATGTGATTACAGGATACCAAGGTCTGACTCCAAGACTAGATTTGAGCTGGAAAATTCCTCCCTGTCCTATTTCAACCTTATTTACATTCCTTCTGATTTAGTAGCAGAGCTTGATTCAGGCTGTGCCTTGAAGCCTGTGTTAGTTGATGAAGATGCACATACCTGCTTAGCAGGAGTCTTAGCTGTGATATGAAAAATGCTGGAACTTCCTTCTGTATGGGAAACCTGCAGGACTCGGGTAATGCTGCACTATTTGACAGCATCTCATAAAGTGGGAATCTTTCGCTAACATCAGATTTAACTGACTTGGGTGTACTTGTTCTACTAGATGAGGGTGTCACTTTTAATTTAGATGAACAGGCTGCTGCTGTTGATTGAAGGTCTGACAGAATAGGCTGGTCTTTAAGGGCTGACCAGTAATTTGCTTAGGCTGAAACCTGTTGTCCTGAAGTGCTGTGTTCTTGCTGCCATGGGCTTGAGTCAATCTGATTTGAAATTAATCTGACTTATTGGGGATGGAAGTTACCGATTTTGTATAGATGGGGAAGATAATCTTCAGGCTTTATAACCCCAATGAGCTCCTCAGACTGTCTTGTCACTGTGGTCTTGTGCAGAATATACAGATGCTGTGTGAATCAGACCTCCTGCCATTCAACATAGCTGAGCATGTCTGAAGTTTCAGTGAGTTTCCCATTTGCTTTTGCTTGTGTTTTTATGTTCTAGGGTAG
The DNA here is from genome assembly GCF_000699245.1 of Pterocles gutturalis. Lineage (NCBI taxonomy): Eukaryota > Metazoa > Chordata > Aves > Pterocliformes > Pteroclidae > Pterocles > Pterocles gutturalis. Next base: position 11,390 of record NW_010111829.1, read on the forward strand.
ACATAAGTGTAGAGCATTTCAAGTACTGTTGGCTAACTTATTTTCCTACTTACTGGATGATTAAGCAAATGTGCGAGGCATAACCCAAGAGACAGTCACATACATTGCAAGTCAGGTTGACTTCATTTCAGTGCATGCATTCAGATTTTTAATGTAATGGGAGTGCCCACAAGAGGAATATGCAAAGGACTATTTCATGCCTTGCAGGTGTCTAGATCTTCAGTGTGAAATCTTGGACAACTAGCAGATCATGAGAATGCTGTGTGGCTGCAAGTGCCAGCACCAGAATTTCCTTTAAAAGTTGTATGTAGCAGGGGGTTGTGAAGGAGTGGCTTTCCGAACTGGCCTTTAGTGTGATCTTTCAGCAGTGATTTGGCTCTTCTATCCAGGATTCTTCATGTCATTATTTGAGGCTGGCATGTTGTTTCTTGCTGATACTGTACATCTGGATTACCCCTATTTAGAACACTGCTGCTTATGTGATGGGAATGGGTTTGCAGTGTGTCCAGATGCGAGCATGCACAATGATGAGTTTGTCCAGGACCCAGCACTCTGCAGCATCCTTGTAAAAGGCTTGTGCATATTGAATGCTGAGCTCTTTGAAAAACCTGGCCTGACTTGGGAATTGCATTGAATGTAAGCATTTGATTTGTGATGCATTATGCTTTTAATTTTTAAAAATAACATGTAATGCCACTTTGAGAAGATGGTAAGCTGAAACGTGACAAGTATCCCTGGTGGAGGGCTTCATGAGAGATGCTATGTCACCTGTTAGCCATTGGATTGATGCTGAAAATACATTACACATTCTCAGCCTACGTCACACTCAAATTTTCTTAATATTAGTATTAAGAAACACTGTTGCATTAGCTAGTGGGCAGTTAGCTCTCGGTGTAAGGCATCCACATACTGAGCTAGGGTAAGATAGTGTTTTTCTCAGATATGAAGCCAAGATAATTCCAGCAGGAAAATCCTGCTAAAACTGCTCTTGCTTCAGCTAGCTGCAGAAATCTGTAAACATGTTATAATTACTAGCTGTATGGTTTGAATTAACAGATGGGTGGCTCAGGTGTTTCCTGAAATGTAGGGAAGATCCTATACTGAATTAAAATTTGGGTGTAAGAGTGAATACCTGACACTTGCAGAGGATTAGTTGTCAGTTAAAAGGAAATGCATTCTTTGCATTCTGATGGAAACCTTTCTTTAATTCTAAACTTCAAATGCCTGTTCCCTTTGGTAAGAAATCCCCATCCTCCTGCTTTGGAAAGTCATGTGCCTGTTTGCCCTGGCAGCAGTGCAAGCATTATCCAGTGGTAACTAAATATATCTTTACCTGTGTGGTGACACAGCTTTCTCTAGTATTGGGATTGGCAATAAATAGCGATCACCTGATGCAGAATAACTTTTATGACTCATGAGGTGGAGGAGGAGGAAGTGAGCTGGAGCCCATGCTGGATTGCTATGAACTTTGTTGTAAATTACTGGTCTTATGTGGAAGGATCTGTTCTAAGATGGTTCTGGTGCCATTCCAGGGGAAAGGAGTGCAGCAGAATCTGATTTCCACCCACTCTGCCCTCTGAATAAGCAATATGAATACCTTTTAATGTGTTAATGTCTATATTATATATAATTATGTACATTTATAATTTATGTAGTAAGCATGCCACAGGGTAACTGTACAATAAAAATCTCTGGTGTAGCTGTGTGGACAGTTTAGGTACCTAAGTGTACAACTGCACATGCAGCCACCTTCTTCCTCCAGAGCAAACATTTCTCAAGTAAAATTCAGAAAGGGCTTTTGTGCCTCAGATACTTTGAACCCTGTCAGGCAAATAACGTTCACCCTAGCAGCCTGCTGCTGAAAAGCATGAACTTGTTTGGGAGAGCAAAGCTCTTTGGAGTTAGAACTGGTAAGTGAGATTTTAATTGCAAGTGAGTAAGTAAAGAAACAATAGTGTGACTCCATTATTCTGGTGGAAAAAGTAGATGTAAGATTGCAAATCATAGTGCTTTTGGCAGTGTTTTTGGAAAATACAAAGCTTTATCTGAAAAAAAAGGATACTGTGACTTGGTGTTAAAGATCCTCTGGCTTTACCTTCTCTACAGTGTGGTCGTGAGGAGTCAGAACAATGTCTCATGGTCAGTTGAGACTGATTTCCTGTGAAAATTGAGGAACTAGAAAAGAAGCTAAGGGAATAGCAGTGTCAATTCATTAATGCGTCAATATGCTGCTGTAAATGTGCATGTAGCTTTTGATTGCTTTGTCCCCAGCCTTCAGTCTCGTTAGGCCTTCTGTTGACATACTGCTTCCACTCTGATGTCTTCCTCACCTCAAACTTTGCCATTCTGTGCTTGTCTCTGCTTTTCAGTCACATCTGCATGAACATTGCAACAGTGGAGATCTTGACATCTGAAATACGATGCTGCTGATGTGCTACCCCATGCCATTCTCTTCCCATGTTTTCAAATGCCCGTGTTTCTGACAAAACTGTTTGCCTTTGCACAAGGTCATGCTTTCTTTTATGTAGGAGCTGCTTCACAGAAACAAATCTGCAGTTGTCATTATTTATGCTATTTTAGTGGGATGACTTTTTCATTTTGCTTGCTGAACTATTGTAACAACCTAAGATTCATATTACTTTTGCGGATGTTTTCAGTCAATGCATTTGTATCTTTGAATTCATTCCTTTTACATGTCTTAAAAGTTTGAGAGGAAAAATCAGCCAGGATACTAAATGGCAGAGATACCATATCTGTATAAGAACTGCTGATGCCCAGAGATTGGGGAAGTACAGAGAAGTGTAACTGAGGCTCCTGTTGGGAATAAGATATTGGGTTAAGTGACTCCTGATCTCACCAGTTCTTACATCATGTTTATAAGGAATTATTTCAAAATAAAATGTTTTTTATTTGAACTCTGAGAACAGGGACTGTGCTTATAAACTAATTCAGCAATAAATAGCTGAAGAACAAACTTCCATCATGTTGCAGAACTCCCTAGAAGTGCTGTAGGGATTTTGTGTGTGTATTGGCAAGGTGATCATGATTAATCCTGTCCTGTTGTGCTCTGAACTAGAGGGAGGACTAACTGTGTAACTTCCAGACTCTGCAAAGGCTTTGATCTACAGATTACTTCAAAAAGTTGGGCAAGAGGATTAAAGGTTTGTAGTCTCAACTGGCTGTTAATGGAGAGAAGGAATGAGAGTGTGACAAAGGGGGAGCAATTGCATTGTTCTGAAGGTATTGTAGGTGCTGGCTGACAGGAGGCTGAGAAGTACCAGGAGACTAAAAAAAAATAAAAAAAGGGTAGGAGTCACATGAGGAGTGGTGCCTTCTGTGGAGGTTTTTGGTGAACTGAGTCAGGGCACAGTCTCTTCATCCTCCTGATGCCATGTGCCTGTCTGTTGGCTCTCTGAAGACCCTACTTTCCATGGCCAACTTCATGTGATGTAAAACATGTTAATGTGTTTAAAGATATTCTTAGTTCTTGTGATACTGTCCTGTTTTGTCCATGATTTTTAAACCTTCCAGTCATTTTTCAGGAGCATGTTTCACGGTTTCTCTGCAGCATTGTTTTGGGTTCCCTGGTCTTTGTCAAGAGCTTGAAGTACTTGGGCACAAAAAGTTAGTCTTCTTTTCAAATGAAAACAATAGCTGTAAATACAAAGTGTGAGGGTCTAGAAAACATTCCAGAAACACTTAGGAAATACTTCTTTCTAATATTTAACATAGATGATTCGAAATGCAGGAAGGCTTGGGAAGTCTTAAGTGAATTAGTCTTGAGAAGAAAGAAAGGAAGTGCATCTTAGTCCCTTTCAAATGAAGTATCCCAGCCTGCCAGGTGAGCTCTGTTCTGCTTTAAGGTCTGACCCAGGCTTCCAAGGTGATACCAGTGTTTGTGAGTGGTCCCTCAATTTTGGCCACAGTAATTGTCATGTCAGCTGCAAAACTGAGTAGTTTTTGAGGCTGAAGGAAAAACAGGAGTTTAAGCCTTTCTTTGTGGGCTTCAAAAAGTGGGAAGGGAGTCCTGATTGTAGGCAGGAATATTTAAGTTTTTTTTTTTAATAAGATCAGGACTGGAGATCAGATGGTCATGGAGAAGTTGGAAAAAAAAAAAAACCCAACCAAACCTTCAAAACAACTTTACAGGCTTGTGTTTCTGTCCATATGGATACAATCAGGGCTCCAGAAAGGCTCTCCCAAATGTGTTGCGTTAGTACTGGTTAGGCATTTCTCCCACTTCAGCTTTGTTACCTTTTGGAGGTGACGGGTGATATGTTTAACTGCTGTTACACTGTGGTGAGGGCCTGTTTACAACCCTTCCTAAAGAGCTGCGGTTCTTTTATCTCTAAATATTTGAGGATTGAAAAGGTGAGATGCTATTGCTGGTCTTTGTCTGCATGCTGCCACTTCAACATCCGTCAGCTTTGAGATACTTGGGCAGTTCATAACTCTCCGAAACTCTGTGCCTTGTGTTTGCTGGGTAAGATTAATTTTTCCAGACATTATACCTGAAAGTGAGTTACCTATAGTCTGAGCTAGGTGTACTAGGATTCTTTTGCAATAGCAAGGGCATTAGGGGAAAAAGGATAACTGGAACAGGAGCTTTTTTCTGTTCATTCTAGACAGTGAAGTCCAAATTGTTTTACCCTGCACTTTTAATCTGTTTCTGTGAATTTATCTAAGAAGATGACCTTTATGAGGTTACCGTTGGTGTGTTGAAGCTTTTTTCAGAGGCATTGCTTGTTGCAATGCTTCAAATTAAGGATGAATTCCAAGCAGCGTTCTGCAAGAAGACTGCAAAGACCTCAAGTATCTTCTTGTTGCCTTTTTTTTTTTGTTAAAGCTCTACGGCTACAACTGACAAATGCATTTCTTACATCATTACTACTTGCAAAAGCTACTTTTCAGTTGGTTATACTGAGAGTTCAGATATTTGTGGCTTTTCAGTTATTTAAAAATTCAGTTTGTAGAACCTGCCTTGGGTGAGCACTGCTGATATGCATTGTTTCAATGAGATGCTAATGCATCATTTTGAGCCTGGCAGTTCTGGAGTTGATCTTGTGCAATTCTGCACAAGTTGTCAAAGCTGTGTCGCTTGCAGACTTGCTTTCAGGTTTATGCCTGTGTTTGTGGCTGCTGTTAAACCAGTTTAACTGCTGGCTATCACTATCCCAGTCCTCCCTCTTTTCTCACACGTGCAATCATGTGCATGCTCTCTCCCTGTCTTTGGCATTGAGTTTTGTGTTAAATTGGCAAGAAAACTATGCCCTTCTACCCCCAGCAAGGGATAGTTTTCTTTTTGCTGTCATGAACTAAGATGGCTTGGTGTAGGATCAGCTGGGTGCTGGAATGGGGATCAGGAAAGCATGGGGTACTGTGGGGCAGCTCCAGCCGCTGCAGAGCCGCAGACTCAGCTGTTCTCTGCTGACTGGGACAAAATGCTTTCTGCCTTTGTTCCTCACAGCTTACACGGAGTGTTTATGTGGAAGGCAAAGGCATGTGCATGTATGTATGGAAGTGTCCCAGTCACGTCTCAAAGTACATCATAGAACAGTTTCTGCCATTGTCCACAAACGCTTTCGAAAATGGCATTAATGTCTTGCAGTAAGCACATATGGCACCCAGAAATGGGTTTCCTTTTCTGTAGCTTCCCTTGTAATTCAGGCAGTGGTTACAGGCAGCTCTATGTGAAGTACTCTTCTGTTTCTTGTTTTACTTTTTGCTGTGTGTTTAGTGTTTATCTTCCTCTCTCTGTTTTCAAATTGTGTCTGTTTCTTTACTTGTTCACTGCTGTTGCAGATACCAACAGCGTGTATGAGTTCCAGCTTTGTCTATTCCAGCATATGTGCACTGGCTTCATTCTCTTCACTGCCTACAAGTATTTAACATCTAGTAAGTGTGTCTGTGTGTTAGATTTGCCTCATGAGGCTGAGTGGGGCAGCATGACTTCATATTGATTTAGACCATGTTTATTTTTGATTAGATGTATGAAATACTGATGTGTTTACTGCAGACACTTCTGCAAAGTGCCTATATGCTAATACACCCATTTTTTGCTAATTGCAGGTGCTGGCAGATCAAAAATAATCCTTACTGTTGTACTTGTGGTCACTAGAAAGCTTTTCTTGTTCAGTCTTGTACTTCCTTGCAAAAGATGCTCTAAATTCTGTTGGAGATTTTGAAATTTTTGCATCATCTTCATCAGCTGTATGGTTCCAGATATGAACACAGTAAGCCAGGCTTCCTTTGCACAAATACCTCAGAACTCAGAGCATTCTGAGGGCCTCATTTCTGTTTACTTTGGCAGTTTATTGACTGTAGAGCTCCTAAATTATTTTCATTGCCAGGTTTTTTAATCAGATCCTTTCCCCTTTAAATGCCTTCTGGCTCCCCAGCTGGTTTTAAACCTACGTGCCATCTACCAGATTCTGTGTCGGTCTGCCTTGTATGATTCATGTGGTTTGTTACCACTTTTCCTTTGCTAAGTCACCTTTGTCATCAGTATTGTCTGAAATATTTTCTCTGCCTTAATTCATGTAGCTCGTACACGTTCTCCAATGTACCTGAGCAATCTGCAACTGTTTCTGCATGTTTAAATCCCTTCTAAGGAGCAGTTTTTTCCATGGCTTTACATCAGTGAATGGTAGTGGTTTAAAACCAAACCTTACATTGACTCCTTGTCTGTTCAGCCATGGACTGTAAATTTTTTGTGTATTTTAAGTGACCCACAAAGACTTAGATGACCTTGTGCATACTTGCTGTTTGAAACCTGGATAGTAGCTTGTTGAAGGTGGTATCTGCATATTTGAAGTAGATGTGTAAATCCATCCTGAGTGTGGCAGCAGGTTGCCCAAGCTCAAGGATCCCCTGAAACCTATGCTGTTGCACAAGCAAATGAAGTCTCCTCATTGCCTCTTTCATGTTACCCTTTATATGTCTAAAAGCAAGTGAATCCTGGAGCATATGTCAGGGTAATCATGGGGGATTGCAGCTGTAGCAGAGGCAGGAAGCTTGACTAGGAACAAGATTTGTTAATTAAACACTATCTGCAAAACCAGCTTTACTCCTTGCCTGGGCCTGTGTAGTGTCACCGAGTTGTGGAGAGGAGGGCGGTGGGTTTATCTGTGGCCATGCAATGCATCAGTGCTTTGTGATAGTTTTGCAAGATGGGCAGAAGGTACAGTCCTCTCTGAGGTTTTTTTTTTAGTGCTGCTTCTACTCACCCTGTGCAGAAACCACAGCTGAGTTCAGATGCTTTTGGGTGAACAGTTGTGATGGTACTTTCTGTTTCACTGCAGACTAGGGGTGGAGAAGCTGCGTCTTCATTTCTGAGATAGTTTTTTCTAAGGAAAAAAAGATGCGTTTGTGGTTTTGTGCATCATGGCAAGTTGTGTTTCCCAAGTTGCTCTGTCTTGCCAGAGCTTCATAGTGGGGTTCACTTTCCTCAGCATTGGTGCCTGGAGCTGAACAAGTCACTTGAGGCTCCCTGTGCAGTCAGTGTGGAGAAGTAAGGTGATTTTACAGTGAGGTCACTCTGACCTGTTTTAGACATGGGATTTAAGGTAATGAACCTTACAGCCTCGCCCTCCCGACTGTCAGTGCTCCACTGATGACTGGTCTCTTGTCAACCTCGACGCTTAGCCAGAAGAATCCCACCCTCTGCGTGTCCTGCCTGCAAGCAGATTGTGTCCCACGCTGCTGCCATTTGCCATTAGCATGTTGAAGAGCAAGAAGGTACAAAACTCATTTGAGCATGAGTCAGCAGCTGCCTGAGAGCAAAGTGAGGCGTGTGAAACAGCACCTCAGCGCTGCCTTTCCTGTGCTTCTTACAGCTGTGGTTTACTTATCCTTGTGCTTGTGGCAGTCTGGCCAAGGGTTTGGAGTGAGGCTTTACTCAGCCTTTAATAGGAGCTAATGATAGGGTATGGGACTTTAAAATTTTATTAATAAAAGTAATGGTGAAGGCAGTTGCACAACTGTGGAAGACTTTCCATATTTGAGCAGAGGTATTTTAGTCCTCCACATGCTCACCAGCTGTTTGTACCTGTCTATTGACATGGTCCCCACTAGGAGCTGTGTGCAGCTGTGGGACTTCCGTCCTCGGCCAGCTCAGTTCTAGCCCACAAATGAGGCTCAGATTTCCTGCCTACCCCTTCAGCGTGGCCCCTCTGCATGGTTTCCTGTAGCTGACATCTTCAGCCTGCAGTCTGAAGAGTTAAGAGCTGGTGGGGCTTGTTCGGCTTCCCCAGAACACGAGGCACCACAGAGACGTGGAGCAGAGCAGTGGCATGGAGCGCAGCTTCTGGAAGAAAGGCTGAAAAGTACCAGGCATCTCTGCATTGAAAATAATGTTTCTCTTACAGCAAAAGTTGCCAGCAAAGTACCTAATTCTCCATCTAAGAATGCTTCTGCTGAGACTTGATTAGCCAGGACAGCAAGTGAGACAAACAGTTTGGGTACCTAGCGTCAGAGCAAGTGTCCGTGTGATGTCGATGAGCTGGAAGCTCTGCTTATAAAATGCCCATAGCCTGGTGTTTCCAGAACACTCCGTACTTCTAACCAGGGTCTTGAGATTGCAGCAGCTCTGCACTAAGTCTTTTTTTCTCAAGGACTGACATGCATCAGTATCCCTGGGAGCAGCTGGCTTTCTGGACAATGTAAAACTTTTCTAGCCTTTATGATGAAACTCAAACTGCTTTGCAGGTTTGTACAGGCTGCTGGTTTGCCCAGGAAAACTGGTTTGGTTTGATCTGACATAGATTCTGCTTACTAAATCTGTTTGTTCCCAGGAACCTATTTTCTTAAAGAGCTGAGAGGCTCAGCCTATTTCCCTTCCTACCCTGTATTGTGATCATCTAAACACTGTATTTTAATTAGGCCAAACTCTGCTGATTAAATGAGTGCTTTGACTTCAGTGGAGTTTCACTTATCTGTGACTTTATGGAGTTTACAGTCAGGTTTTTATGTGGTGCTGATCATCTCTGGACATCATACATTGGACTCTCATGGGCAGGATCTTCTCCAGCTTGCTTGCAGGTGATTCTGGAGTGAAGCTTGTGTAATATTAGCATCTCTTGTCAAGTAGTGCTAATTGCAGAGCCTCTGGAAGCAGTTTGCACTCTGGACACTCAAAAAGCTAACCAGATACCTTCTGTCTGCGTGGAGGTGCAGGGTATAGTCTTTCCCATAGCTCTTCTCGATGTTCTGATGTCCCAGGCCAACACAGCCAGCCCTTAGTGGGTGCCAGAGGAACTGGCTGCAGTTAGAGCTCTTGTGGTATTATGGGATTAAACTGAACAGACTCCAGGCTGCTGGGATGAGAGGTGCCCTGACCTGATGCCCAGCTTCTTGCTAGCTGCTCCCCTTTGTGACTGTCTGCTCTTAGCACTGGAATCAGCAGCTCTGTAGCGTGAGCCTGGAAGCAGGTGATACCTGAATGAATGCTGACTTAACTGGGATTACTCTGTCTGAACTGGTACCCAGCCTTTTTCTGAAAAGGAAAGCTGGTCTAGGATAGCGTGGGCATGTACATAAAACAGGAAAAGATTCATCTTTCTTTGCAGTGTCTGAGACTTGATAGCTAAACCCGAGCAAGTCAATACAGGCTTTCTGGGCAAGGTGCTCCTGGCAGATGATGGCTGGCGTGGAAGAGTGACGGGGCTGCCTGCACTGGTAGGAAGGTTCCCAGTATGGTTCCCATCCAATGGGACTTCCTGCAAACAAATGGTATGTGAAAAAGCTGTGCTGAAGGAGTGCATGAAGGGACACAGGGATGGGAAGGATTCTGGATGGATGCTCTATATAGAGCTCATGACCAGGCACAACTGAATGAGGATGGAGGAATTCCCAAGGAAAAATCTCTGACCTGATGACAATACTTGGCTTCCCTCCAGTCAAACTTTGATACTCCTCACTTTGGGCCAACCTGGTCCCTTATTTTCTGATGTCCCTGCTGGGTCACTGCCAGGACACCAGCTACTGTCTCTTGGGTATATGAACTGCAGGAAATGGGGAAATTCTGCTCACTGGGAACAAATATAACAGGCTTGAAGAAAGCCTATCTAATAAAAGGTTTTAATTAATGACAATCAACTGAACCCTGAAAGGAATGTCTGCATTCTCATTCCAGCTGAGTGAAATCTGCTTTCCTTTCTGCAGTTTGTGCAGAATTCATCACAGAATCCAGAGCCATTGATGTCTAAGCCAGACAGCCCTGTGCCACGTTAATCCTCTGAATGCAACAAACACTCCGCAGATGTCACAGCAGAAGTAGGATACAAGAGAAGGCAGCGTCCAAAAGTACATGCTTGTGTTGGTGAAGTGTACACATTAGCAGGTAGAAATGTGGACAGCTAAGTAAGATGCCTGATGGGGTATGCAGACCCTCCAGGGCTTACTGCTTACCTTAAATCTCCATCTTACCCAGATATGAGCCACCTCGCCCTCCCTTCAAGGCACCTGCTTTTTATCCTTGGGTGATCTCTTGATCTCTGTGCTCTGCTCACCTCTAGTTCTTTGTAGCAAGTGCTTTTTCTCTTCCACCATGATTTCCCAAGTAAAGCACCTGTGTCTTGAGTGTTTTTCCATCAGAGTCCCACAGGAGGCTTGTGCAGGTGACTGTATTAGCAGAAATGGTTCTGCTGAACATGGTTGTTCCAGCTCTGGAACACGTCCTCCGGGAGTCATTACCAAAAAGACTTCATTTGCTGTACACCAGAAACTGCTGGTGTTTAAGCATCCTTGAAACTCTTGGACCCAAAATCACAAAGGTAGCGTTGGTTCAAGTGTTCTCCTGTGTCAGAGACCCTTGACTTTTGGATGGGGTGCAGAGTGGCTGTTCTAGAAGCTTAGTTTTCTTTCCAGGTTGTGGTATTAGGTGACTTATACTGGAGGTTCCCTTGGTGTAAAATGAAAGTATAGAACAGATACGGTGTATTTTACGTACATGGTTTAAGATTTTTGTCTAAACTTCCTACTGCTTTTGTATAAGGAAAGTGGGTTCATTGATGTCTGCCAGCTGTAGATAAAATTCAGCAAAGGAAAGGGCAGGAGCCTCTTCCCAGAGCTCATGGAAATCTGAGATGCTCCCGAGGACTCTCCAGGACTGAACCCTGCAGCCTGATCAAGGTGTGGCTCCTGGCATGAGTGTGTCCCTGCAAGGGTGAGACTTCAGAAGAGCTCAGCTCCGCACCTTCCTGAGCCGTGAGCTGATCTGGTGCCCAGACCTGGCACCTTCCCGAGCTGAGCACCGCCTCAGAGCCTGCCATGTGTCAGCGGGGCCGTGCCGCAGGGCTCCGTGCAGGTGACTCTTTCTGTGCCCTCGGCAGCAGGATGTGGCTCTGCCCAGGCTGGGAGGGATCTGACAGTCCTCGATGCTCCAGCTCCACATCGCCTGGGGTGTGCAGCCAGGGAGGCTCTGGGGATGGGAGCTGGGAGTGGAGGAACTCTGCCTTTGTCTGTACAGATGCACTTTATAAAAGCTGTTCCCCTTTCCCCCCCCCCTCCATTTTTAAGTGAGGGGAAGAATAAGGTTCATCCTCTCAACCTGCCTGTGAATGCTTTGTAATTTTTTATTTATTCTGAGGGCGGGCAGAAGTTCAGAGCGCTGATGACTTCCTCCTTTCTCTGACCTCTCCTGGGGACAGTGCAGCTGGGGCAGGGGAAGAACCGGCTGCCCCAGGATGGATGTGAGGAAGGTTCCTGAGGTGCTTGCAGCCATTCCCACTTCCCATCGATTAAACCCCCCCAGGGCCTCGCACGCCCGTTGGCTGCTCCACGCTTGGACCTCGGCTGCAGCTGACATTTCCAACCACTTATTAACGAAATTCGTTAACAGCTCTCAAAAGTTTTATTTGAAATTTGAGGTTAGTAAGTGAAGTTTGATTAAAAATGGCACCGTGAGCACTGTCTGCTCGTTTCCGAAGCTCTCCTTTTTTTCTTTTCTCTGACACCGCTGCGCTGTGATCTCCTCCAGCCCCGGCACTAAGCGC